>NC_056727.1:170177342-170297342 GCF_019279795.1 Protopterus annectens
TTCACATTCACCTCCTCCCCTAACATGCCCTGTTTCACATTCCTCACCTCCTCTAACATACTCTGCTTCACATTCCCGTCTTCATATTCCTCTCCTTCCTTAACATACCCTGCATCACATTCCTGTCCTCTCCTAACATACCCTGTTTCATATTCCCCACCTCCCCTAGCGGGTCTTCTTCACATGACTGAAATATCAAAATACTGAATTTCATTTGACTGAGACCACAATACCTAAATTTCAAAATACTGAAAACTCATTTGACGGAGCCTCATTATACGGAAAGCTTACAATTCTGAATTTCAAAATACTGAATTTTAAGCCATAGACGTGATATGTGTTTCCTTTCACCAGTGACTTGCTTGCTTAAAGTGCCGACTGAAGAGAATACCGATAGTAGTGTAGAAAGTAATGTTGTAGTGTTTCTAAATGTGGGTATGTCTCTTTACATTTTTATGGGAAGTATCTAAACTAATATGGTGGATGTTCTGTGCACTACTGGCAGAAGTGGCAGTGTATACAGTACTGTAAGATAAGTAAAAGGTATATGCTCTTTTCCCTATTGTAGTGTAATCATGGAGTTAGTATATATGGGGGTGTGGGGGTGCAGTCCCCCACATTGGGGGTGTGTGGGGGTGTAGTCCCCCACATAGTTTGGTTTTATATTGTCCAGTTTCTGTTAAGAGGGTAAGTAAGCAGTTTTTAAGTTTTGGAAAAAGTTAGTCTTTGTTGTTGTAAGTGTGCATATCTATGGCTTAATATTCAGTATTTTGACATTCAACATTGTAAGTGTTCAGTATAATGAGATTCAGTCAATTGAGTTTTCAGTATTTTGAAAATTAGGTTCAGTACTTTGAGATTTCAGTCATGTGAAGTAGACCCCCCCTAGCATACCCTGTTTCACACTCCTCACCTCCTGTAACATACCCTGCTTTACACCCACCTCTTTCCCTAACATAATCTGCTTCACATCCCCTCCTTCCCTAACATATCCTACTTCACACCCACTTCCTTCATTACCATGCAATGCTAAAAAAACCACTTCCTCCCCTTAAATACTTTGATTTACATCCTGTTCTCCCATAAGATACTGTGCTTCACACCCACCTCTTCCCCAATATAATTTGTTCCATACACTCCTCCTTCCCTAACATATACTACTTTACACCCACTTTCTCCCATAAATACTGTGTACTGGGCCTCTGAGTACCCCAAGTTCCATAGGGAAAAAGTATATCCTAGTGGTAGTAGATTATGCTACCAGATAGCATGAGGCAGTGGCTCTGTCCTCCGTTGAGGCAGAAAAGGTGGCAAATGCTTTATTAGAGATTTTCAGCAGGGTAGGTTTCCCAAAAGAAATACTGACTGACAGAGGTGCCAATTTCATGTCAGACCTGCTGGCTTGTCTGTGGAAGTACTGTGGGGTGAAGCACCTAAAGACCACCCCCTACCATCCCTAGACTAATGGTCTTGTTGAGATGCTAAACTCTACACTCAAGATGATACTATGGCATTTGCAGACCTGTTTAAGAGGGACTGGGACAAATATTTGCCCAATCTGTTTGCTTACGGAGAGGTTCCCCAGGAATCCACAGGTTTTTCACCCTTTCAGTTGCTGTATGGGCATAGGGTGAGGGGACCTCTAGATTTGATTTGAGATGAGTGTGGGGGGTGAGTGTGAATCCCACAAGGAGTCTGTTGTGGCATATGTCCTAAACCTCAGGACAAGGCTCAGGGAACTCATGGGCTTGGCCCAGGAGAACCTGGCAGAAGCTCAACAGCAGAAAAATGTCTGGTATGACAGGAATGCTCGAGCTAGAGAGTATGCTGTATGGCAGTAGGTAATGGTTCTCATTCCTGTCAGACACAACAAGCTGCAGGCAGCTTGGGAGGGACCCTTCAAGGTGGTAAGGAAGGTCGGTGATGTTAACTACATGGTAGAACTGTAGGCAGGAGGCAGGGGCACAAATTGTACCATGTTAACATGATGAAGCCTTACCATGATAGGGAGGCCCTTGTGCTGAGTATTTGCAGTGGATTGCAGGAGGAGTCTGAGGGGGATCTGGTGAATGATCTCCTCAGTGAGACTTGGAGTGACACCTCGGTGGAAGAGGTAGCGATGTCCCAGCAGCTATCCCCTACCCAGGTTTGAGAAATCCAAGCAGTGTTACAGGAGTTGGGAACATTTTAATTGGGAAACCAGGGTGCACCCACCTGGGGCAGCACCATGTGGATACAGGACCTCAAAGGCCTATTAAGCAGGTACCTTATAGGGTGCCTGAGAGAGTCAAACAGACTCTAAGGGAGGAGATACATGAAATGTTGGAACTAGGGGTAATTCAGGATTCCAGCAGTCCCTGGGCCTCACCAGTGGTGCTGGAACCAAAAAAGGATGGACTGCAGGTGATTAAATAGTCAGAGTCAGATGCTTACCCCATGCCTAGGACAGATGAAGCCCTAGAGCAGCTGGGTGGGGCTAAGTATCTTACCACCATTGATCTTACCAAGGTTACTGGCAGGTACCCTTGACTCCCAGTGCTAGACAGAGGTCAGCCTTTGTGACTCCTTTTGGCTTGTATGAGTTCACAAAGATGCCCTTTGGGATGAAAAATGCCTCAGCAACTTTTCAGAGGCTGGTAGATCATATCCTAGCAGGAGCAGGAGGGTTTGCCCTTGCTTACCTAGATGATATTGCCATCTACAGCCATTCCTGGCAAGAGCCCCTTCAACATGTCAGGGAGGTGCTGGGAAACTAATGGTTGACCATTAAACCCAGCAAATGTCAGGTGGGTATGGCAGAGGTCTCCTACCTGTTACATAGAGTGGGGAGTGGTAAGATCAGGCCAGAATCTGCCAAAGTGGAAGCCATTCAGGAATGGTCTGCACCTGTTACCAAAAAGCAGGTGAGGGCACTTTTAGGGACATTGGGGTACTACAAAAGTTTGTCCCCAGTTCTAGTACCACAGCTGCTCCCCTCACAGACCTGACAAGGAAAAACAGGCCAGATAAGGTTGTGTGGACCCCAGCATGTGAGCAGGCACTCCAGAAATTAAAGAACCTTTGGGAGGACCCCCTGTGTTAGCCAGTCCAGATTACATCAACGAATTTGTTGTGCAGGTGGGACACCCCTGCACTGGCCCAGTAATCAAGGACCCTCAATCCTCACCACTAGCACCAATGAGGGATGTACACATTGGGAGGCTGACAAGTATATACACAGTAAAGTGCAATTTCCCTTAAGAGCACACAGAGATCACAGTCAGTCTGAGGCTGGTTTCTGCCTCTTTCTCCAAATCCCCAATAAGACTCCCCACTGGCACAGCTATGGGGTTAAGATCTCAGCCGAGTGGTCAAGCCAAAACCTCCAGCACCATCTCTGTCCAACCAGTGCTTCGAGTCCCTGCCCGAGTAGCTGACACACACACACACACACACACACACACACACACACACACACACACACACACACACACACACACACACACACACACACACACTTTGATATCTGATTTATTTACAGACACACAAATACTGCCAGAGAAGGCTGGCACAGGTTTACTAGCTATGTCCTTTTCTGTCCAGACTATAAGATAATTATCACTACCACCAACCACTCCTTATCAGCTACTATAAAGGCCCTTACAAAGGTTGACCAATCTTACTGTGTAATGTTACTATTATCCAAATGGTAAGTGTGACCAAGACTTTGAAGATTATTGGAGTGGCCTATACAGTGTCACAAATACATATGCAAATACTCTAAGAGTTTCAATATCTCTAAACAAGACAGCCACATTTAAAAGGTTTAAATCATCATCATCTTCTTTCGGCTGTTCCCGTTAGGGGTTGCCACAACAGATCATCTGTTTCCATTTCTTCCTTTCCTCTGCATCTTGCTCTGTCACACCAACCACCTGCATGTCCTCTTTCACCACATCCATAAACCTTATCTTAGGCTTTCTTCCTTTCCTGTTACCTGGTAGCTTCATCCTTAGCATCTTTTCCCAATATACTCAGCATCTCTCCTCAGCACATGTCCAAACCAACGTAATCTTGCCTCTCTGGCTTTTTCTCCAAACCTTCCAACCTGGGCTGACCCTCTAATATACTTATTCCTAATCCTGGCCACCCTCATCACACCCAGTGCAAATCTTAACAGCTTTAACTCTGCCACATCCAGCTCAAACTCCTGCCTTTTTGTCAATGCTACTGTCTCCAACCCATATAACATAGCTGGTCTCACTACCCTCTTGTAGACCTTCCCTTTCACTCTTACTGGTACTCGTCTGTCACATCCTGCCTGCCTGTACTCTATTCTTCACCTCTCTTCCACACTCACCATTACTCTGAGCTATTAATCCCAAGTATTTAAACTCATCCATCTTGACCACCTCTACTCCTTGCATCCTCACCATTCCTCTATCCTCCCTCTCATTCACACATATATATTCTGTCTTAGTCCTGCTAACCTTCATACCTCTTCTCTCTAGAGCATATCTCCATCTCTCCAGGGTCTCCTCCACCTGTTCCCTACTCTCACTACAGGTCAAAAATGTCATCTGCAATCATAGTCCACGGGGACTCCTGTCTGATCTCGTCTGTCAACCTGTCCATCACCATTGCAAATAAGAAAGGGCTCAGAGCTGATCATTGATGCAACCCCACCTCCACCTTAAACACATCTGTCACTCTCGCTGCAGACCTCACTGCTGTCACTCTATCCTCGTACATATCCTGTACCACTCTTACATACTTCTCTGACACTCCCGACTTGCTCATACAATACCACAACTCCTCTCTAGGCACCCTGTCATATGCTTCCTCTAAGTCTACAAAAACACAATGCAACTCCTTCTGACCTTCTCTGTACTTCTCCATCAACACTCTCAGAGCAAACATCCCATCTGTAGTGCTGTTTCCTGGCATGAAACCATACTGCTGATCACTAATCATCATCTCCCTTCTTAACCTAGCTTCCACTACTTTTTCCCATAACTTCATGCTGTGACTGATCAATTTAATCCCTCTGTAGTTACTACAGCTCTGCACATCACCTTTATTCTTAAAAATCAGTACCAAAACCCTTTTTTTCCATTCCTCAGGCATCCTCTCACTTTCCAAGATTTCATTAAACAATCTGGTTAAAAACTCCACTGCCATTTCACCTAAACACCTCCATGCTTCCCCAGGTACGTCATCTGGACCAACAGCATTTCCATTCTTCATCCTCTTCATAGCTATCCTTACTTCCTCCTTGCTAATCCATTGTACTTCATGAGTCACTATCCCCACATCATCCAACCTTCTGTCCCTCTCATTCTCTTCATTCATCAACTCCTCAAAGTACTCTTTCCATCTCCTCAACACACTCTCCTTGCTTGTATGTTTCCCTCATTATCCTTTATCACCTTTACCTGTTGCACATCTTTCCTAGCTCAGTCCCTCTCTCTAGCCAATTGGTACAGGTCCTTTTCTCCCTCCTCAGTGTCCAACCTTTCATTCAACTCTTCATATACCTTATCCTTAGCCTTCACCACCCCTCTCTGCCATGCACCTCATCTCCTTATACTCATGTCTACTTTCTTCATCTCTCTGACAATCCCACATCTTCTTTGCCAACCTCTTTCTCTATATACTCTCCTGTACTTCCTCATTTCACCACCATGTCTCCTTGTCATCCTTCTTCTGTCCAGTTGTCATACCAAGCACCTTTCTAGCCATCTCCCTTACTAGCTCTGCTGTATTTACCCAGCTATTTGGTAACTCTTCATTGCCACTCAGTGCCTGTCTTAACTCATCCCTGAACTCCACCTCACAATTATCCTTTTTCAATTTCCACCATTTGATCCTTGGTGCTGCCCTCACACTCCTCCTCTTCTTGATCACCAACATCATCCTACAAACCACCATCCTATGCTGCCTAACTACACTTTCCCTGGTCACCACATTACAGTCTCCAATCTTCTTCAAACTGGCCCTCCTACATAAGATATAATCCACCTGTGTACATTTTCCTCCACTCTTATATGTCACCCTATGCTCCTCCCTCTTGTTAAAATACATATTCACCACAGCCATGTCCATTCTTTTCACAAAATCCACTACCATCTGACCTTCTGCATTCCTTTGTTTAACACCATACCTACCCATCACTTCTTCATCTCATCTGTTCCCTTCACCAACATGCCCATTGAAATCTGCTCCAATCACCACTCTCTCACCCTTGGGTACAGTCATCACCACTTAATCCAACTCAAAGTTTAAATATTTAATAATAAATAATAAAAGAAGAAGACAATACTCAATCAACACAGTAACTACAGAGTTTAAAATCACAGGAAATATTTTAAAACAACATTGCAGGACAGTCTCAAATGAATACAGAAAACCTCTAAACTAATCTTTACTATATTCCTCTCTATCACTAAAAGAAATGCTATACCTAAATCTTACTTACAGAGCAACACGCAGGCAGAAGTGCTGAATGAATGTTTCTAGGTCCAAGACAAGATACAAAATGCATGCTCTTCTTCTCTGAGAGAGTTCTTAGATAAATATCACATATTACTGCTGGGTTACCCTGTATTACATCACTTTTTGTCACCTGCTTTCAGTTCCCAGGCTAACAGAAACTTAACAAAATTTAACATTTCTCTGTGAAAAATAGATATCTCTCAGATGTTTGCCTAGAACTGGAAGTTGTAAAACAAGTAACACTTTTTACATTTGAAACCTAGTAATTATTTCTGTTTTGAGAAACTAGAAAGAAACTTCTAGCTCTAGACATCCTGTCTCCTTACTGCATTGAAACTGAGATAACACAGTCATAAAACAATTCACTTATTTTCTTGAGGGTTTGCAAGTTAACTCTGTATGTTCCAGCCTCTACTATTAACACATAAATTTACACAGGTATATAGTTTATATACAGTTCTGTTATTTTCCAATAGGGTACACTGTGGTTACATTTTAGCTCAGTACTTTTCACACACTTCTGAATCAGTAGTTTAATATACACATAACATTTAGTTCTCTTACATTTGTAAGACAAGCATATGAATCATATTAATATTCACAAATGACATATGATTATTTACAAAATTCAAGCTAGCTGGGATGGCAGCATCACATCCTCTGACAGTGGTGCCTCACTGTCAGCCTGGGTACTACCACTCATCTGCCCTTGCAGTCAGTCTGTTCAAGGGAACAGCAGTACCTACCATCAGCTGTGGCTCACCTTCACGATCACTGCTATAGGGTAGGTCCCTGCCAGAAACAGCCACCTCAACAGCCTTGGCTTCAGGTGTGGGGTCTGGCTGGGTCTCCTCCCAGGCTACCAGACCCACATGCCTGTCTCCAAACCTGACTGCATGTAACTGCATGCACACAATGTACTACATTATCAAAATCATTCCTTATCAAGACATCTGCAGGGATATCCTCAAACACACCTACTTATTTGCTTCCTTTTCCACCCTCTCAGTCAAGTGAACCCTAGCCATGGGCATTTCAAATGGGGTCCCTCCTAAAGCTCTGACTGGAGTGGACTGCCCAAGCAAGTACTGCTCCTCTTTAACCACTGCAGGCTTCACAATGGTTATGTCAAAGGTTGTGTCTGTCTTAGCAGTGGCCTGTTTTCCATCCACTAAGATAGGATATAACCTCTGGTGATTGTTTGGTACCCCTGTTGTCTCCAGAAAACTTACCACCCTCACACAGTTATTCCCAATTGCTGGCTCCCCACCATTTGTTCCTCACCTTGCTTCTGTGGACATCTATATGATACATGGCCCCACTGGTTACATTTAAACATTTGACCCTTGATCCTGGCAGTGTACCTGAACTATTGGCTTCCCCTATTACTAGTGGACTTTTTTGGGGTGGTTTAGGCTGCCCACCATGGGTTCCTTTATATCCATGTTTAGCACTGGGTATCCCCTTCTTGTGCACCGATGCCCTGCTTACTAAGTAGAGTTTCCCCCTTTTTTCTCCAGCTCATCTGCAGAGTTACACTTTCAGTCTGCCAACCAGATTATCATGTCCTCAGGCAAAATGCTAAGGGCTTGTTCCCTCATCAAAAGGTCTGTCAGCCCTTCAAAAGTGGTGACCTGACACCCACTCACTCACCTATGAAAATAAGTGCTTAACTCAGCAATATAATCACAAACACTTTCATCTGCCTTGCATCTATCCTCATGAAACTTTTTTTCTGTAAGCTTCAGGTGTTAACTTAAAACCAAGTAAACATTTTTTTACTTTATCATAGTTTACACAATCAGTATCAAACAGTTTAGAAACAGTAGTTACAGCTTTCCATGAAGTAAGGGTGTCAGGAACTATACCCAGAACCCTTGGTTAACATTATACTGTTTACATGCTCTTCAAATATATGAATAAACTTATCACCCTCAGTAAATTGTGGAAGAAATTTACTGACCTTTACTGCTTCTGGGGTTTAGTTATCCCCTTTCCCATTACCTCCATGACCCTGGTAAAGAGTCAGCATCTCCATCTCATGTTGACACTGATTCTCATTTTCTTCAACCTCCAAATGCCGCAGTCTCTCGTTTTCTTCAACTTCCAAATGCCACAGTTTCTCTGCTGATTCTAATTCCATCTGTTTTGCCTGCTGCAGTCTCTCTGCTGATTTTAATTCCAAATGTTTGGCCTCCAGTTCAAGTCTCTTTAACTCCAGATGGATTTTCAAGTCCTCTGGGGAAAGTTGAACTGTCCTGTTTCGGAGGGCTGCAAATTCCCATCACCAGACTGGTTATCCTTATGGTTGCTGGTCTGAGCTGTGTCTAAGGTTGAAATGATTTCTTATTTAGTTATGTTGGCATGCACCAGTCTTTGGCCTCACACACCTTGGTCAACTGTTTTTTTTTTCAGTTTGACATCTTTGCCTGCTTTCCCTGACTAAACTAAACTAACGAAAATAAATAAATAAATAAAAACTGTTATGAAAATGAAATTCTGTATATTTAACTTGTGGCTACTTGAGAGTATACCCACCTTCAGTGACAACTGCCCACAGGCTACAGATGTTAAATTAATATCCATGCCACTGCCACCAGTATTTTATTTATTTTATTTATTTATTTATTTGCAGTTTGTTAACTGAGAAAGTTCATTGGGCCAAAATGAGCCCATTTTCAATGGAGGCCCGGGGAGAAAAGCTCCATATACAATTATTACAAACTAATATCAACAAAGTTAAGTACAATGCAATTTATTCATTTTTGTTTGTTTAGTTTATTCAGGAAAAGCAGGCAAATATGTGATGTCCCTACTCTGGACCAGGAATCAAGGAGCCTGAATCCTCATCACAGACACCTGAGAGGGACATTCACTTGGAACAAAAATGGATACACTCAGTATTTCTACATGTGGCTGTCTGCATCAAGCATAATTTCCCTAAAGAGCACACAAGGAACATACTCAGTCCAGGGGCTGGTTTCTATGTCTCTCTCTCTTCTGATCCCCAATAAGACTCCCCAATGCCACAGCTGTAGAGCTGAGTCCTCAGCTGAGTGTCCAAGCCAAGTCCTCCACCATTGTCTCTGTGAAACCAGTGCTTCGTGTCCCTGCTCCAAGCAGCTCACACACACACACACACACACACACACACACACACACACACACACACACACACACACACACACACACACACACACACACACACACACACACACACTCTCTCGCTCTCTGATATTTGATTTCATTTTTACTAGCTATCTCCCCTTCTGCCCAACATACACACACACACACACACACACACACACACACACACACACACACACACACACACACACACACCTGGGAAAGGCTGGCACAGATTTACTAGCTATGCCCCCTTCTGCCCAAACTATAAGGAAGTTACTGCCACCAGACTCTCCAAAGCTAGCTACTCTAAGGCTCTTACACAGGTACCCAATTATACTGAGTGAAGTTAATATTAATACAAATTATAGTGTTTGACTCCATGCAATAAGACTTTCAGGAGTGGCCATAGTGTGTCACCAAATAGATATCGTACTCTCAGTGGTTAAAATATTCTCTAAAAGATGAGCCATGGTTTGTTTTTGTTTGTTCTTATTTCGGCTTTTCCTGGTTAGGTGTCGCTACAGCAGAACTCCAGTCTGCTAATGATTGACAGTAGATTTTTATGGTGCCAAGGTGCCAACTTGATGCCCAACCTTCAACGAAGGCATGCCCATTCATGCATGTCTTTCGAATGCCACTCGACCATGGGGAGGACATGCAGACTCCACACAGAAGGCACTGTAGCTGAGAATCGAATGGGAGAACCTCTTGCTGTGAGGTGACAACGCTACCGCTGCACCCCAAAGTAATGCAAGGTTGAAAGTCAGAAAAACTGGACTAAGCCAGCTGCTAAAAAGAAAAAAAAGATGAGCCATGGTGAGAAGTTTAAATATATTTAATAATAAATAATGAAAGAACATGAAAACAAAATATTTATTTACAATAAACACCAGAGTTCCAGCCACAGGAAATATTAAAATAACACAAAGGAATAGATTCAAACAGTTACAGTTAAAACACACTTAACTAATCTCACTATATTTTCCTGACTAATCTAAAGAGTTAATATTCCCTGACTCACTTACTAGAACAAGGCAAATACTGATCCAATACACCACCAGAGAAGAGACAGTCCAAACCAACAGTAAACCACGTTCTTTAATGCAACACTAGTACACACAAAGCGTTTTGCGTCTCGACAAATTGTGAGACTTCTTCAGGTAAAAACATTAGGCAAATTAAAACATATATGTTCTCGTCATTCTGGTCATTACCCCTAACAAGCAATGAATGAAGGCTACCCCATTAACTAATTACCTAATTAAAACCCTCCTCTTCATAAACATGCTGCAAACTGTTAGGATAAAGTAAAATAAACATAAAAATAACAATAAAAATAAAACACTGCCATCACAATGGTGTACATCTTATAGACTTACCTATTTTTTTTAAAAATGCATTCAAAACTACTTAAAAAAAATATATATATATATGTGTGTGTGTGTGTGTGTGTGTGTGTGTGTGTGTGTGTGTGTGTGTATAAAAGACATCTATACATCAACGTACAGGAAATTGCATTCAAAAAATACAAATAGTTGTATATATACAACTATATATAAATAAATGAATACATGCATCCATAAATACATCATAAACACTCACTTGATAATTCATACTTATAAAATGACAGGTCAATACCATATAGCTTATTAGATTAAAAGGAATTATGCCTATATATATATATATATATATATATATATATATATATATATATATATATATGTGTGTACTAAAGCTGGGTAAACACACAATAAAAATAAAGTAATAATTTTAAAAGCAATGATAAATAGTGTACCTATACTGTGTGTTTACTAACCAGATTACTACCTCAGTAAGTTTTTTAATTTCAGTATGCATGTGATAGAATAAACTTCATTCAGTCTGGGAAATTGGTAAGCTTTTGTTCGTAGTTGCCAAATCAATTCCAATCTTTCCAAATACAATGATTCTGGGCCTCCTCTCCCATCAGGTATAATGCTGTCTATTACCTTAAACTTAAATGAAATGTGTGACTCACCTGTTCCTGTATATGCCTGGCCAAAACATTCTCTAACTTACCCTTCTTTATTTGATAAAGGTATTCATAAACTCTTTCCCTAAATTTCCTGTCAGTCTTCCTTATGTAGAATATCAAACAAAGAAGGGTAAGTTAGTATAGGTACACTATTTATCATCACTCTTAATATTATTACTTTATTTTTATTGTGTGTTTACCCATCTTTAGGACGTGTGTGTGTGTGTATATATATATATATATATATATATATATATATATATATATATATATATATATACGTATGGGCATAATTCCTTTTAATCTAATAAACTATATGGTATTGACCTGTCATTTTATAAGCATGAATTATCAAGTGAGTGTTTATGATGTATTTATGGATGCATGTATTCATTTATTTATATATAGTGGTATATATACAACTATTTGCATTTTTTGAATGCAATTTCCTGTACTTTGATGTATAGCTGTCTTTTATATATACACACACACACACACACACACACACACACACACACACACACACATATATATATATATATATATATATATATATATATTTTTTTTAAATAGTCTTGAATGCATTTTTAAAAAATATGTAAGTCTATAAGATGTGCACCATTGTGATGGCAGTGTTTTATTTTTATTGTTATTTGTATGTTTATTTTACTTTATTCTAACAGTTTGCAGTATGTTTATGAAGAGGAGGGTTTTAATTAGGTAATTAGTTAATTGGGTAGCCTTCATTCATTGGTTGTTAGGGGTAATGACCAGAATGACGAGAATATATATGTTTAATTTACCTAATGTTTTTACCTGAAGAAATCTCACAATTTGTTGAGACGAAAAGTGCTTTGTGTGTGCTAGTATTGCATTAAAGAAGATGGTTTACTGTTGGTGTGAACTCTGGAGGTATGTTGGATCAGTTTGCTGTTTGTTTGCTTCCTAGAACAAAGCAAGATGATGTAGGTGAGAGGTCCTTCAATGTCAGGTTCCAAAAACAAACTGCTCTGAGACTTCAGTCTCACCTAGTGTTAAAACATCATTTTTAGTAATGGATTACAGAATCTCATCACATACATCTGGTCATCTGACTTGTAGTTCCCATGCTACCCCCATTGGCTAGAAGCTGCCAGGATTTAGCACATATGTGTCAGTAATACACACACATGGAGCTTGCTGAGATCTGTTGCAGATTCTTGAAGTCATAAAACAATTTCAAACCTTCAACCTTCCAGAGTAGCAATTAGTTCACCCAAAGACAATATAGAAAGCTTCCTTGTACAGACTTTTTGTCTCTATGAACTGTAAAATACAATCTTTATGGCCTAAGCCAGGCAATTTAATTTCAAACTATTTTCAAAGTCAGCTGGACTGAGATTATCCCCTTGTCTTCTAGTACCCTTTGTTACAATATATACATTTTAACAGTTACAATAATACATGTATATTTCTTCATCTGTCCAGTAGGACTCACTGTTGATACATTTTTTAATACAAGCAGCTTTATAAATACATTTTTCTACACAAGCATCTGTACAAATCAGTTTGATATACAAATGACATGCAATTCTTTAAAAAATTCCAGCTAGCTGTACTGGCATATATTACACATCCACTGCCCTTCTTCTCCTGGCATAGCTGGCAATACCTCATATCCTCACATGCTGCTTCACATTCCTTCCTTCACATTCCTCTCCTCCCCTGACATTCCCTGCATCACATTTCTCTCCTCCACTAAGAAACCAGTCTTCTTATTCACCTCCTCCTCTAACATACTCTGCTTCACATTCTTCACCTCCTCTAAAAAACCTTGCTTCATAGTCCCCTCCCTCCCTAAAATGCCCTGCTTCACATTTTTCTTCTCCCCTAACATACCATGCTTCACATTCACCTCCTTCCCTAATGTACAGTGATTAACATTCCCCTCTTCCCCTAACATTCCCTGCTTCATATTTCCCTCTTCCCCAATATACACTGTTTCACATCCATTCCTCCCCTAATATACCCTGCTTCACATCCCCTCCTCCCCTAACACATCCTGCTTTACATCCCATCATCCACTAAAATACCCTACTTCACACCTACCTCCTTCCTTAACATACCCTGTTTCACATCCACTCCTCCTCTAACATACCCTGCTTCACATCCCCTCCTCCCCTAACAAACAGTTCTACACCCCACCTTTGCTAACGTACCTTGCTTCACATTCGCAGTCTGCAATACTAGTGATAGTCTAAAGGTAGCCTGTCCTGTCTAAGTTGGGAAACACACAGGAAGTGGACGTTATTTTAAATTCTAATTTCTGATGAAGTTGGCGAAGTGTCGCTGACAAAAAGCATGATTGTTCTGTTGCTTAAAATAAACTTTTCAGTGGTTGATCGTATTTACGTGTTGTGAAGTGGATTTCTAATTATTTTAGCATTCTGGTGGATTGTTCATTTGGCTCACGTTTTTTCCTGGTTTGTTGTCATTTTGGAGTTGTATCCCCTCTTCCCTTAACATACCCTACTTGACACCCACCTCCTTCCCTAATATACCCAGAGTCACATCCCCTCTTCCCCTAACATATCCTACTTCACATCCACTTTCTTCCCTAACATGCAATACTACAAAAATGCTTCCTTCCCTAAAATACTTTGATTTACATTCTGGCCTCTCATAACATACTGTGCTTCACACCCACCTCTTCCCCAACATATTTTGTTCCATACACTCCTCCTCCCCTAACATATGCTGTTTACACCCAACGTCTCCCATAAATACTGTGTGTTGCAGCAACCTCCTCCACTGACATAACCTGCTTCACACACTCCTCCTTTCCTACTGTACTTTGCTTTACACTAACTTCCAGTTCACACCTAAATCCACCAATAGCATGCTTTGTTTCACAGCACCGTCTTCCCCTAACATATTTTCCTATATGCCCTCTTACTCTACTAACATACCCTGCTACACCTTTCCCTCCTCCCCAACATACCCTGCTTCACATTCCCCTCCTCCCCAGCATACCCAGCTTCACATTATGTCCTTCACATCCCCTCCTCCACTAACACACTCTGCTTCACATCCCCTCCTTCCCTAATATACAGTACTTTACATTCACCTCCCCTACCATACCTTGTTTCACATTCCATTTTTCACATACCTCTACTCCCCTAACATATGCTGCATCACATTCCCACCTCCCCTAACATACCCTGCTTCATGTCCCCCTCCTCCCCTAACATACCCTGCTTCACATTCCTCACCTCACCTAAGATGCCATGCTTCACACCCAATACCTTCCCTAACATACCCTGCTTCATATTCTCCTTCTCTACTTATATACACAGCTTCACAATTCCCTCCTTTAACATACCCTTCTTTACATTCCATCCTCCCCTGACATACCCTACTTCACATTCCCCACCTCCCCTAACATACACTGCTTCATATTCCCCTCCTCCCTTAATATACCCTGCTTCACATCCCTTCCTCCTGTAACACACCCTGTTTCACATCCTCTCCTCACCTAACATGCTCTGTTTCACACCCACCTCCTTCCCTAACATACCCTGCTTCACATTCCCTTCCTCCTCTAACATGCCCCACTTCACATTCCTCCCCTCCCCTAAAATCCCATGTGTCATATTTCTCTCCTCCCCTAAAATACCTTGTTTCATATTCCCCTCCTCCCCTAACAATACCCTGCTTCACATTCCTCATCTCCCCTAACATACCCAGTTTCACACCCACCTCCTTCTCTAACATTCCCTGTGTCACACTCCACTCATCCTCTTACATGCCCTGCTTCACATCCCCACTTCCCCCAACATACCCTACTTCACATTCCCCACTTCACATTCCACTCATCCCTTAACATACCCTGAGTCACATTCTTCTCCTCCGCTGATAAACTGTGCTTTATATTCCCTCCTACTCTAATATACACTGCTTCACATTCCTCACTCACCTACCATACCCTGCTTCACCCCCACCCCTTCCCTAACACACACTACATCACATTCCTCACCTCCTGTAAGATATCCCTCTTCAAATCCCACTCCCCCCTAACATACCCTGCTTCACATTCCCTCCTCCCCTAAAATGCCCTGTTCACATTCCCCTTTTCCTCTAACATACCCTGATTCACATTACACTCCTCCCCTAACATACCCTGCTTCACATCCTCTCCTACCCTAACATACCCTCCTTCACATTCCCCTCCACCCCTAACATACCCTGCTTCACATTCCTCTCCACCCCTAATATACCCTGCTTCACATCCCCTCCTCTTGTAACATATCTGCTTCACATCCTCACCTCCCCTAACATACCATGACTCACATTACACTGCTCCCCTAACATACCCTGATTCACATCCCCTCCTCCCCAGCATACCCTGTTTCATATTCCCCTCCTCCCCTAACAAACCCTGCTTCACATTCCCCACCTCCCCTAACATACCATATTTCACATTCCACAATTCAAATTCCCCTCTTCCCCTACTATTTCCTGTTACACATTTCCCTTCTCTGCAATATACCCTGCATCACATTCCCCTCTTCCCCTAACATGCTCCACTTCACATTCCCTGTTTCATATTTCTCTCCTCCCCTAAAATTTCCTGCGTCACATTTCTATTCCCCCCTAACATACCTTGGTTCATATTCCCCTCCTCCCCTAACATAGCCCGGTTGACACCCACCTCCTTCCATAACATACCCTATGTCACAATCTACTCCTCCGCTAACATGCCCTGCTTCACATCCCCACCTCCACTAACATACCCTGCTTCACATTCCCCACTTCACATTCCACTCCTCCCTTAACATACCCTGAATCGCATTCCTCTACTCCACTGACAAACCATGCTTCATATTCCCCTCCTACTCTAATATATGCTGCTTTACATTCCTCACTCCCCTACCATACCCAGCTTCACACCCACAACCTTCCTTAACACACATTACTTCACATTCCTCACCTCCCGTAACATACCCTTCTTCAAATGACACTCCTCCCATAACATACCCTGCTTCACATTCTCCTTCTCTCCTAATATACCTTGCTTCACATTCCCCTCCTCACCTAAAATATCCTGTTCACAGTCCCCTCCTCCTCTGACATACCCTGCCTTCCATTCCACTCCTCCCCTAACATACCCTGCTTCATATCCCCTCCTCCCCTAACATACCCTGTTTCATATTCCCCTCCTCCCCTAACATACCCTGCTTCACTCCCACCTCCTTCCCTAACATGTCCTGCTTCACATTTCCCACCTCCCTTAACATACCCTATTTCATATTCCACACTTCACATTCCACTCCTCCCTTAACATACCCTTAGTCATATTCCTCTCCTACCTCCTAGCAAACCATGTTTCATATTCCCATCCTAGTCTAATATACACTGCTTCACATTCCTCACCTCCTGTAACATACACTGCTTCACATTCCCCTTTTCCCCAATATAACCTGCTTCACATTTCCCTTCTCCCCTGACATACCCTGATTAACATTCCCCTCCACAACATACCATGATTCACATTTCTATTGTCCCCTGCATACCCTGCTTCACATTCTCATCCTCCTCTAACATACCCTGTTTTTCAACCCCTCCCCAGCGCATTGTGTTCCACATTCCCTCCTTTCCTAACATACCCTACTTCACACCCACCTCCCCAACATACCTTGCTTCAAATTCCATGTTTCACATGCATCTCCTCCCTTAATATGCATTGCATCACATTTCTCTCCTCCTGTAACATACCCTGCTTCATATTACCCTCGTTCCATAACACACCCTGCATCACATTCCTTACCTCACTTAACATACCCTGCTTCACACCCACCTCCTTCCCTAACAGTGTGTCATAATCCTCTTCTCCTAACATCCCCTATTTCACAGTCCCCACTTCACATTCCCCTCCCTCAATATACCCTGCTTCACATTTCCTTCCTACCCAATTATACCCTGCTTCACATTTACCTTCTCCCATAACACACCCTACGTAACATTTCCCTCCTCCCTAGCAAACCGTACTTCATATTCCCCTCCTCCTGTAATGTAGCCTGCTTCAAATTCCCCCCTTTAACATACCCTGCTTCATATTCCCTCCTCCCCTAACATGCACTGCATTACATACCCCTACCCTAATACCCTGCATCTCATCCCCTCCTCAACCACACATCTTGCTTTATATACCCTCCTCCCCTAACATACCCTACTTCACATCCACCTCCTCTAATATACCCTGCTTCACATCTCTCTCCTCCCCTAGCATATCCTGCATCACATTCCCTCCTCTCCAACATACCCTACTTCATATTCCCCTCCTTCTCTAATACACCCTTCTTCACATTTTCCTCCTCCCCAACATGCCCTGTTTCACATTCCACTCCTCCCCTACAATACCCTGCATCACATTCTTCTCCTCACTTAACATACCCTGCTTCATATTCCCCTCCTCCCCATAACATACCCTGCTTCACATTCCTCTCCGCCCAAACATATCCTGCTTCACATTTCCTCCTCCCCTAACTTAGCCAGCTTCTCCTTCCCCTCCTCCCCTAACATACCCTACTTCATATTCCTCTCCTCAATTAGTATACCCTGCTTCATACCCCCACCTCCTCAACATACCCTACCTTACACCCACACCCTTCCCTAAAATACCCTCCTTCACATTCCCCTCCTCCTCAACATACCCTGCTTCACACTCCCCTCCTCCCCTAACATACCCTTCTTCATACCCACATCCCATAACATACTCTGCTTCACTTTCCCCTGCTTCATATCCCTCTCGTCTGCTAGCAAACCCTGCATCATATTCCTCTCTTTCCCTAACATGCCGTGTTTTACATTCCTCACCTCCCCTAATATAGCCTGCTTCACACCCATCTCCTTCCCTAACAAACCCTGCTTCACATTTTCCTCCTCCCTTAACATATCCTGCTTCACATTCCCCTCCTCCCCAACATACCTTGCTTCACATTTTTCTCTTCCCCTAATATAGCCTGCTTCACATTCCCCTCCTCAACATACCCTGTTTTACATTCCCCTCCTCCTGTAAAAAACCCTGCTTTAACATTTCCCTCCTCCCATCATATACCCTGCTTCACATTCCTCTCCTCCACTAACATACCCTGCCTCACATCCCCTCCTCCCCTAACACACCCTGTTTTACATACCCTCTTCCCGTACCATATCCTGCTTCACATCCCCTCCTTCCCCAGCATACCCTGATTCATATTCCCCTCCTACCTTAATATACCCTGATTCATGTCCTCCTTCCCTAACATACCCTGCTTCACATCCCCACCTCCACTAACATCCCTACCTCACACCTACACTCTTCCCTAACCTGCCCTCTTTCACATTCTCCTCCTCCCCTAATATATACTGCAACACATTTCCCTTGTCTCCAACATACCCTGCTTCACATTCCCCTCCTCCTCTAACATACTCTAACAACCACCTCTCCTAACAAACTCTGCTTCACTTTCTTTTCATCACATTCCTCTCCTCCCATACCAAACCCCACATGCCTCTCCTCCCCTAACATACCCTGCTTCACTTTCCCCTCCACCCCTAAAATACCCTGCTTCACATTCCTCTCCTCCCTAAGATAGCCTGCTTTATATTCCAGTCCTCCCCTAACCTGCCATACTTCACATTCCTTACCTCCCAAACATACCCTGCTTCACATCCCCTCCTCCCCTAACACATACTGCCTCACATTTCACCTCCTCCCTTAATATACCCTGCTGTACATTTACCTCCTCTCCAAACATACCCAGCTTCACATCCCCCTCCTCTCCTAACATAGCCTGCTTCTCCTTCTCCTCCTCCCCTAACATACCATGCTTCACATTCCTCTCCTCTTGTAAAACCCCTGCTTCACATTTCCCTCCTCCCCTCACATACCCTGCTTCACATTCCTCTCCTACCCTAACATACCCTCCCTCACATCCCCTCCTCCCCAACACACCCTGCTTTACATCCCCTCTTCCCATAAAATACCCTGCTTCACATCCCTCCTCCTGTAGCATACCCTGCTTCACTTTTCCCTCCTCCCCTAACATACCCTGATTCATATTCCCCTCCTACCTTAATATACCCTGCTTGCCATCCCCTCCTCTCCTTACATACCCTGCTTTACATCCCAATCTCCACTAAGATCCCTATCTCACACCCACCCTCTTCCCTAACATACCCTCCTTCACATTCCCCTCCTCCCCTAATATACACTGCAACACATTTCCCTCCTCCCCAACATACCCTGCTTCACATTCTCCTCCTCCCTTAACATAGTCTACCTCACACCCACCTCCACTAACACACTCTGCTTCACTTTCTCTTCATCACATTCCTCTCCTCCCCTACCAAACCCTACATCAGATTCCTCTCGTCCCCTAACACACCCTGCTTCACCTTCCCCTCCTCCCCTAACATACACTGCTTTACATTCCTCTCATCCATAAGATACCCTTCTTTATATTCCCCTCCTCCCCTAACATACCATACTTCACATTCCTCATCTCCCAAACATACCCTGCTTCACATTCCCCTCCTCCCCTAACATACCCTGCTACACATTTCCCTCCTCACCAACATGCGCTGCTTCACATTCCACTCCGCCCCTAACATACCCTGCTTCACATTCTGCACTTTCCATTCCTCTCCTGCCCTATCATACCATGCGTTACATTTCTCTCCTCCCCTAAAATATCCTGCTTCACATCCCTTCTTCCCCTGACACAACATGCTTCACATCCCCACCTCCCCAATATACCCTACATCAGACCCACCCTTTCCCTAACATACCCTGCTTCACATTCCCTCTTCTCCACTAATATACCCTACTACACATTACCCTCCTCCCCAACATTCCCTTTTTCACATTCTCCTCCCCTAATTTACCATTATTCACATTTCCATTGTTCTCTGCATACCCTGCTTCACATTCCACTCCTCATATAACATACCCTGCTTCAAATTTCCTCCTCCACAGCATACCATGTTTCACATCCCTCCTCTAACATAACCTACTTCACACCCACCTCCCCTAACATACCTTGCTTCACATTCCCTGCTTCGCATTCCTCTCCTTCACTAGCATACCCTGCATCACATTCCTCACCTCCCCAACATGCCCTGCTTTACATTCTCTGCTTCATATTCCTCTCCTCCCCCTATACCCTGCATCACATTCCTCTCCTCCCCTAACATACCATACTTCATATTCTTTTCCTGCCCTAACATACCATGGTTTACATTCCCCTCCTCCCCTAACAAACCCTGCTTCACATCCCCTCCTCCTGTAACGCACCCTGCTTCATATCCCCTCCTCCCCTAACATTCCCTACTTTACATCCTCTCCTCACATAAATAGGATGCATCACATTCCTACCCTCCCCTAACATATCCTGCATCGCATTCCTCTCCTTCCCTAACATACCTTGTTTCACATCCACCTCTTTCCCTAACATACTCTGCTTCAAATTTCCCTCCTCCTGTAATGAACCCTGTTTCACACTTCTCTCCTCCCCTCACAAACCCTCCTTCACATTCCTGTCCTCCCCTAACATACCCTATCTCCCATCCCCTCCTCCCCTAACATACCTTGCTTTACATCCCCTCTTCCCCTAACATACCCTGCTTCACATCCACTCCTCCCCCAACATACCCTACTACACATGTACCTCCTCTAACATACCTTGCTTCACATTCCATGCTTCACATTCCTCTCCTCCCCTAACATACCCTGCTTCATATTCCCCTCCTCTACTAACATGTCCTGCTTCACCTTCCTTGCCTCCCATAACATACCCTGCTTCACACCTACATCCTTCCATAACATTCCCTGCTTCACTTTCCCCTCTTCCCCAACACACCCAGCTTCACATTCCACTCCTCACCTAACATACACTGCTTCACATTTCTCTCCTTCACTAGCATACCCTGCTTCACATTCCTCATCTTCCTTAACATACCCTGCTTGACACCCACCTCCTTCCCTAACATACTCTGTTTCACATCTCCTCCTCCCCTAATGTACCCTACTTCACTCCTTCCTCTTTCCCTAATATACCCTGCTTCACATTTCTCACCTCCCCTAACACACCCTGCTTCATATTCCCCTCCTCCCCTAACATACACTACTTCACATTCCCCTCCTCCCCTAACATGCTCTGTGTCACATTCCCCTTCATGACCTTCATGATGTATAGTAGGGAAATAAAAAGAAATGAAAAAGCTGAAAGTTACTAAAGGGTGTCCATGCACTAAATAAGATCTAGATGTTATTTTTGGGGTGAGAATTGACTCTGGGCTAGGGTTAATAACACTAGAGAGTGGAATTTTCCTTTAAAAGCAGTGTGGTACAGCCCAAAGGGAATTAGTGGCACACCTTATTACTTCTCAGTGTACCATTCATTTCACAATGGTGTGTGCTGACTGTCTAATGAGGTGAGATTCTGACTCATGCATCTGACAGTACTTCACCCAAGCTACCCTCCATATTATACCAGCTATGCATTATGGGGGATATCTTTGAATATGGCCTGCCCTAATTTTCATTAGTAGAAACAAAGTAGTTCTCTCCAGTAAAGCTTCCCTGACAGACAGAAACTCAACTGCTGAGTAATGAGTTTTTATAAAAAAAAATCTCTTAAGCAAATGTTTTCTGATTGGTGAAGCACTTAAAAGCATTTGTTGCCCCTCTAAGGACAGTTGCCAATATTCCATTTAGTTTTAGTTCAAACCAAGCTTCTGAATAATAAGCATGCTTCTATGACAGAAGAATAGTTGTGTTTAAAATTTATTTAACTTGAAAAGCTATAGTCATGCAGTAACCAGTGTTTAATTTAAAATCAATGTCTCTAAAAAATGAATGGTATTTTGTTTATACATACCTCTGAAGTGCTTGTAAACAGGCAATGAATTCTACAAATGACATGCACATACTTTTAAAACTATATAACATAATGGAATACTCTTGAGCCCAAAAGCAGTTGATTCATATGAAAAGTAGTGCTTCTTCAAATGTTTAGGGTTGTGACAATATGAGGTATTTCCAGCTATGACAGGAAAAGTAGAAGAGTGGATGTGTAACATATGTCAGCATAGCTAGCTGGAATTTTGTGAAGAATTATATGTTATTTGAATATCAAACTGATTTGTACAGATGTTTGTGTTAAAAATGTATTTGTAAAGTTGTTTGTGTTAAAAATGTATCAACAGTATGCCCTGCTGGAAAGAAAATAAATGTATATGCATTATTGCAACTGTTTAAATGTATGTATTGTAACAAAGGATACTGGAACAGAAGAAGTTATGCTCAGTAGTCCCAGTTAACTTTGGAAAATAGCTGAAATTATATTAGACCATAAACATTGCATCTTACAGTTCTGATTGCAGCCAGAGATAAAATGTTTGTGAGTATCCTGGCTTAGTAGATCTGTAGGAGGGGTAGAGGTTTGAAATTGTTTTATGACTTCTAGGAGCTGCAGCAGATCTGAGCAAAGCTCTATGCACATGGTAGCACATGAGTGCCAAAATCCTGGCAGCTTCTAGTGTTTGTGATAGTGTGGGAAACAGTCAGAAGACCAGATGTGATGTCATTCTGTAAGCTATCGCAGAAATAATACTTAGATATAGTGACAGGTCTCTTGGTGAGATTGGACAGTCTGTTTCTTGGAACCTGACATAGAAGGATCCCACATCTACTTCATCTTGCCTTGCTGTAGTAAGTGAACCAGAGAATAGTAACTCTTTAGATAAGTTAGGAAAATATAGTGAGATTAGTTAAGTACTGTTTTTCTGTAACTGTGTGAATCTATTCATCTGTGTTATTTTAATATTTCTTGTGATTGAAACTGGTGTTTACTGTAAATAGATATTTAGTATTTTTATGTTCCTTTTCTTATTTATTATTAAATATAATTAAACGTTTTTCATTGCAGCTGGTCTTATACAGAATATTTTAATCTCTGAGAGTACATATATTTATTTGATGACAGCTCTGACCACTCCTGAATGCCTGGCTGTTTGGTCAACATTACCATTTGTATTAATATTAATTTCACTCAGTATAATAGGATTACCTTTTAAGAGCCTTATAGTAACTGACTGGTGGCAGTGAATCAACCTTATAGCCTGGGCAAAGTTGGTAGAGTAGGTAATCTGTGGCAGCCTTTACCAGGTGTATGTCTGTGTGAAAATTAAATCTCAAAGAGTGTGTGTGTGTGTGTGTGTGTGTGTGTGTGTGTGTGTGTGTGTGTGTGTGTGTGTGTGTGTGTGTGTGATCTGCTTGGGGCAGGGACACAAAGCACTGGTTTCACAGAGAGAGTGGTGGAGGATTTGGCTTGGACACTCGCCTGAGGACTTAACTCTGCAGCTGTGTCAGTGGGGAGTCTTACTGTAGACCTGGAGATAGACACAAAGAGAAACCCAGACCTCAGGCTGAGTGTGTTCCCTGTATGCTGTTAAGGGAATTTGTGCTTGATGTAGACAGGTCTGAATCTGGAAATGCTGAGTATATCCATTTGTATTCCAAGTGAACGTCCCTCTCCAGTATCAGTGGTAAAGATTCAGGCTCCTCGATTACTGGACCAGAGTAGGGATGTCACATAATGGTGAGCAGTGGTGTGCATATTAATTGAACTTCTGTACCCTGCAGGCAGTTGTTACTAAAGGTGTTTCCTCTCAAGCAGCCACAAGGTAAATATTTAGAGTTCCAGTTCACAACAGTTTTATTTACTTATTTATTTATTGTTAGTTTAGTTCAGTCAGGCAAAGCGGTCAAAGATATCAGCAGAAGATAATGGCAAGCTGACAAAGAACCAGTTGGCCAAGGTGTGAGAAGCCAAAGGACTGGGCTATGCCATCCTGACTAAAGAGGAAATGATTTCAGCCTTAGTCAAAGCTCCGACTAGCAACCAGGAGGTTAACCAGTCTGGAGATGGAAAATTCCAACCTTCAGAATCTGGACAGTTCACCTTTTTCCTCAGAGGACTTTAAAATCCATCTGGAGTTACAGAGACTTGAACTGGAGGCCAAATGTTTGAAATTAGAACCAGCAGAGAGACTGCAATGTTTGGAGGCTGAAGAAAATGACAGACTGCAGTGTTTGGAGGCCAAAGAAAGTGAGAAGAAGCAACAACATGAGAGGGAGGTGCTGACTCTTCACCAGGGTCATGGAGGTAATGGGGAAGGGAATAACCGAACCCCAGAAGCAATAAAGGTCAGTAAATTTCTTCCACAATTTACAGAGAATGATAATTTTGATAGTTTTATCCATATATTTGAAAGAGTGTGTAAACAGTATAATGTTGACCATTGCCTCTTGGTACAGTTCCTAACCCCCTTATTCCATGGTAAAGCTGTAACTGTTGTTTCTAAATTGGCTGATATTGATTGTTTAAATTATGATAAAGTCAAATGTTTACTTGAATGCTTTAAGTTAACACCTGAAGCTTACAGAAAAAAAAAGTTTTGTGAGCATAGACGCAAGGCAGATGAAAGTGTGTGTGATTATACTGCTGAGCTAAGGACTTATATCCATAGGTGAGTGAGTGGGTGTCAGGTTACCACTTTTGAAGGACTGCAGCCCTTTTGGTGAGGGAACAAGCCCATATCACTTTGTCTGAGTACATGAGAATCTGGTTGGCACACCGAGTACGTACCTCTGCAGATGAGCTAGGAAAAGAGGATCTCTACTTAGCAAGCGAGGCATCACTGCACAGGAAAGGGATACCCAGGGCTGCATATGGATATAAGGGAACCCATGGTGGGCAGCCTAAACCACCCTAACAGAGTCCACCAGTAACTGGGGAAGCCACTACTTCAGGTTCATGGCCAGAATCAAGGGTTAAATGTTCTAAATGTAACCAGTGAGGCCGTATATCATACAGATGTCTACAGTGGCAAGGTGGGCAACAAAAGGTGAGGGAGCCAGCAAGTGGCAATAACAGTATGCCAGTGGTAAGTTGTCTGGAGACAACAGGGATACCAACTATCCCAAGAGGTTATATCCTATCTTAGTGAATGGAAAACAATCTGCTGCTAAGAGAGACACATCCTCTAACATAACCATTGTGAAGCCTGCAGTGGTTAAAGAGGAGCAATACTTGCTTGGACAGTCCACTCTAGTCAGCACTTTTGGAGGGACCCCACTGCAAATGCCTTTGGCCAGGGTTCACGTTGAATGGGAGGGTGGAAAAGGAAGCAAGCAAGTAGGTGTGTTTGAGGATATCCACACAGATGTCTTGATATGGAATTATTTTGTTAATGTGGTACCTTCTGTGCATGCAGTTACATGCAGTCAGGCTTGGAGATGGGTATGCAGGTCTGGTAGCCTGGAGGAGACACAGACAGACCCCACACCTGAAGCCAGGGCTGGTGGTGTGACTATTTTAGGGAGAGAGCTACCCTGTAGCAGTGTGCCTAAAGGTGCGCTACAGCTGCTGGTAGGTACTGATGTTCCCTTGGACATCCGACTGCAAGGGCAGAGGTGAGTGGTAGTACCCAGGCTGACAGTAAAGCACTGCTGTCAGAGGATACCAGACTTCCTGTGGAAGGGGAACTAGGAAGAGTCATACAAGTAGAGCTGAGACAGGCTCAGCTCTCAGACCCTACATTACAAGGCTTGAGGGAGATAGCTAAGGAGGTACCTGATTCTCAAGGAAAGGGGGAATCAGTGTACTGGATCAAAGGGTTACTGTACAGAGAGTGAACCCCTGAGGGAGGGCTACAGGGTGAGGTAATACAGCAGTTGGTAGTGCCTAGAGCCTACCATCTGGCACTTCTAGCTATAGCCCATGTCTTTCCTTTTGCAGATCATATGGACATAAAGCAGACAAATAGATGCATTATGCAGATATGCAGAACTTTTATTGGCCTGGGATTGCAAGGGTTGTAACAAGGTACATCAGGACCTGTGAGCAGTGCCAAAAAGTAGGCAAGGCAGGAGACAATGTCCAGGCTCCTCTGATGTCAGAGGGTAGCTATGGATATTGTGGGGCCTCTGAATACCCCAAGTTCCACAGGGAAGAAGTATATCCTGGTTGTAGTAGATTATGCCACTAGATGCCCTGAGGTGGTGGCTCTGTCCTCCATTGAGGTAGAGAAGGTGGCAAATGCTTTGTTAGACATTTTCAGCAGGGTAGGATTCCCGCAAAAAATACTGACTGACAGAGGAACCAATTTCATGTCAGACCTGCTGGCTTGTCTGTGGAAGCACTGTCAGGTGAAGCACCTAAAGACCATCCCTACCATCACCAGACTAATGGTGTTGTGGAGAGATTAAACTCTACACTAAAGACCATGCTACAGGCATTTGCAGACCAGTTTAAGAGAGAGTGGGACAAATATTTGCTCCATCCGCTGTTTGCATACAGAGAGGTACCCCAGGAATTCACAGGTTTTGCACCCTTTAAGTCGCTGTATGGGCATAGGGTGAAGGGGCCTTTAGATTTGATTTGTGATGAGTGGGAGGGTGAGTGTGAATTCCACAAGGAGACTGTTGTGGCATATGTCCTAAACCTCAGGACAAGGCTTAGGGAGCTGTTGGGCTTGACTCAGGAGAACCTGACAGGAGCCCAACAGCAGGAAAAGGTCTGGTATGACTAGAATGCTTGAGCCCAAGATTATTCTGTGAGATAGCAGGTTATGGTTCTCATTCCTGTCAGACATAATAAGCTGCAGACGGCTTGGGAGGGACCCTTCAAAGTGGTAAGGAAGGTCAGTGATTTTAACTACATGGTTGAACTGCTAGGCAGGAGGCAGGGGCCCAAGTTGTACCATGTTATAAAAATGAAACCTTACCATGATAGGGAGTTCTAAGTATTTGCAGTAGGAGGCAGGAGGAGTCTGAGAAAAATCTCGGGCTACAGCGGGCCAGCCAGCAAAATGCCAGGTTATTATGTTGGAGCCTAGGGTTGCAGGTATATGATATAACAGTGCAGCACAGTAGTGGGGTCAGCAATGCCAAGGCAGATGGGATCTCAAGACAGGGCATGGGAATAATCTATTCCCAGACAGGCTCATTCTTCTCAACCAATGTTTTTCAAGGGTCACTTGAGAAACTAGCTCGAGTCTTCAAAGGGGGGAGACGTATGATGATGTGAGGTATTACCAGCTATGCCAGGAGAAGTAGGGTAGTGGATGTGTTACATATGCCACCAGAACTAGCTGGAATTTTGTAAAGAATGATATGTTATTTGAATATCAAACTTATTTCTATGGATGCTTGTGTTGAAAATGTATTTGTAAAGTTGCTTGTGTTAAAAATATATCAACAGTGTGCCTTGCTGGAAAGAAGAGAAATGTACATGCATTATCGTAACTATTTAAGTTTATATATGGTAACTTGAAGAGAGGTAGTTAAGCTCAGTTCCATCTAACTTTGGAAAATAGCTGAAATTGTATTAGGCCATAAAGATTGTACCTTACAGTTCTGATTGCAGTCAGAGATTAAATGTCTGTGAGAAGCCTGGCTTAATAGCTCTGTAGAAGGGGTAGATGTTTGAAGTTGTTTTATGACTTTCAGGAGCTACAACAGATCTGAGCAAAGCTCTGTCTGTGTGTATGGTAACATACAGGCGCTAAACTCCTGACAGTTTCTAGTGTTGGTGATAGTGTGGGAAACAGTCAGATAACCAGATGTGATGTCATTCTGTAAGCTATCACAGAAATAATATTTATATACTATATTGAGAAGTCTGGCAGTCAGACTGAGCAGTCTGTACTTGGAACCTGACAAAGAAGGAAGACCACTAACCTACTTCATCTTACCTTGTGCTAGTAAGTGAACCAGGGAATAGTAACACTTTAGATTAGTCAGGAAAATATAGTGAGATTAGTTAAGTATTGTTTTTTCTGTAACTGTGTGAATCTTTCCAGCTGTATTATTTTTAATATTTCCTGTGTATGAAACTCTGGAGTTTACTGTAAATAGATATTTAATATTTTCTTGTTCTTTTATTACTTATTATTAAATATATTTAAACTTTTCATTGCGGCTGGTCCTTTTAGAAAATATGTAAGCTTTGAAAGCATTTGCATATATTAGTTTTGTGATAACTGTGGCCACTCAGGAAAGCCTGGCTGTTTGGTTAACACTACCATTTTTATTAATATTAATTTTACCAAGAGTAATTGGGTGCCCTGGCAAGAGTCTTAAAGTAGCTGGCTGGTGGCAGTGTATCTACCTTATAGTCTGGGTGAAGGTGGTATAGAGAGTAAATCTGTGCCAGCCTTTCCCAGGTGTGTGTGTGTGTGTGTGTGTGTGTGTGTGTGTGTGTGTGTGTGTGTGTGTGTGTGTGTGTGTGTGTGTGTGTGTGTGTAACAATCAAATCTCAAGAGTGTGCATCAGCTGCTTGGGGCAGGAACATGTAGCACAAGCTTCACAGAGAGGGTGCTGGAAGACTTGGCTGGGACACTCGGCTGAGGACTTAACTCAAAAACCTGTGCCAGTGGACAGCCTTACTGGGGATCTGGGGAGAGACAGTGAGAGAGAAACCCAGACCCCATGCTACTAAGGGAAATTGTGCTTGATGCAGAGGTCTGCATCTGGAAATACTGAGTATAGCCATTTGTAATCCAAGTGAATGTCCCTCTCCAGTGTCAGTGGTGAGGATTCAGGTTCCTCGATTACTGGCCCAGAGTGGGGACGTCACAAGGGTTCACATTTTTATGATGTAGAAAATAAAGAAATATCTCTCCTTAAATGTTTTAATGAACAAATTAAATGGTTTTTTTTAAGTAAAACAGCAGAGTGGATTGCTGTGAGCATGAAAATTATTCAGTAAAAATCACTATCTAAAATAATGAGTATGGTTTAACAGCCAAATGTTACTGGTTATTATATAAATAGGTAAAAATACCTAGAAAGTTTCCCATTTCTTTAAGCAAGCACATGAGAATAATTCTAAACCAAAAGCAGATAGGACTACATTACAATTTCATCCGTTATTTATCAGATAACAACCTGCAAAGTGAGTGGTAGTATACCTTGTACATTAAGTTTTGTTAACAAAGAAATCATTAAGGTACATAGTTTGCACATGTTCTCTTTTCCACAATTACAATGTTTGTGCAGTTCCTGAGGTAACATTGTGGTATAGTAGTTAATGTTGATGCTTTTTGGTGCTTTGTGGTCCAGGTATGCCGATGAGTATATTGGCAATCCTCTAAATTGTCTAAGTGTTTGCGTGCATGTGTATCTGCCTGCCAGTCTGCCTTTATGTTCACTCATATAACTGTGTGTAAATCTTGGTATAAAGTGCATCTCATCATGCATTTGCTCTCTGCCTTATTTTTGTTGATTACCAGGATAGGCATGGCCCAATTGCCTCACCCATTACAATAAATTACATAAAGTGGGTTAAAAAATGGAAGTTGAAGAACAAATAAATGTAATGTAATAGAGCACTTGAAATTATCAGAAGCCTTTTGTTTCATGCAGTTTGACATTGTAAGCTTACAGTTTTAGTTGCAATTGTGAGTTTACAAGGGCAACAATATTTATGATATTTTTATGTGTCCATTTACATTTTCATTTATTTATTTATTTCAGTTTGTTGACCATATATGTGAACTAATCAGCAGATCTTCTTTGACCACAGCCTGGACATATCAGTGCATTACAATATTATAGTATCGCCCATTATGGAAGAAAAAAAATTAATGAATGTCATGTTGGTCCACTCACAGAAAACGCAAAGATGCTGTAACTCAGATTTGATATAATATCTTTTATTGGACTAACATCTTAAAACTTATGTATACAAAGACTATTACATCACATCTGAGTTCCAGTGTCTTTGTGTTTCCAGTGTTACAGTTATACATAGATTAACATGTGAGTAAAAAGAATTACACTTTTAGTTTATACAGTCAGTGATGATACAACACTTGAGTTTATACAACAATTATACATATCAGTTATCAGTTCAGAGTGAACTGGGAATGCATGTAAGATATATGCATTCATCTGATACTTATTTACAATGTGTACAGTATCTCTCTCTCTCTCTCTCTCTCTCTCTATATATATATATATATATAGATGTAGAGAAGTTGGTTAAAAGTCCACAACTTCAACAAACAGAATATCATATAGTTATGGCAAAGCAGGTAAGGTTGACATGTTCTGCACATGCTCTGGGGATTACCTTAGAGCACACTAAACCAAATGCAAGTGTGTTTGCAGGGGAGCAAGCCGGGCTTGCCAAGCCCCTTGCTCCCTCCATATGGGAGGTTGTGCCCCTACACTCCCTCTGCTAATTATATATACTAACTCCGAGATCACACCATCACCAGTGAAAGGGATGATTTCCCTACCTGGAGACTGTCAATCTCACACCTGTCGACCATCTGTTTAAGTCAATCAAATGGTGTTAACCACACAGATGTTGACATTGTGGTCATTTGTTCAGCTACTATACACCTGTATCTATCTGTCTATCTATCTATATGTATATGCATAGATATATACGATTATATTTGTTTAGACTGCCAATGGACATTAATTGACAGTAAATACATAGAACCATTTCATCAGCCATCATTATCATGTAAAAAAATCAAACTAAAGTGGACACAAATGAAACAAATGATTTACATTTGTGATCACCTAAAATAATCACAGACTCTACTTTTACTTGGGAGGCCTGCCCCCTCCCCCCGACATGGGGGCTCTTCCCTCACAACCCAATAATTAAATACACTAACTCCACAGTTACACAGCCACAGAGAAAGAGGTAAACTCCTTACCTATACTGCAACGGAACAGTTTGACTATAATATAATGTGACCACTTGCACCAGAAATAAAAATTGCCCAAAACAGCAGCACAAATGCATGCCATGATGAAATTTATGGCACCCATATCTATCATGCACACACAGACACACACATACGCACATGCAGATTTCCAAATGACTGAATAAGATGGCTTGTAAGTTAGAGTTGTCAATACCATATGAATAGATCATAAGACAGATTGCAAATTGTTTAAGGCTGATGGTTTGTTAAATGAGTAGGTCTTTAGTCTGTGTTAAAGCACTTGTATATATCTTCTTGCGATTGTGGTGCAGAGATTTAAAGGATGTCATTGTTTATTATTTTTAGTACTGGCTGGTGTTGTGCTCCATAATGCAGGAAGTAATATTATTCTGTAGTTTTTGAAAATGCCAGTCATTTTAATGTATGGGACCCTTAGTAATCATACCTCTCAAGAATACCTTATTATGAGGAACATTCCTCATTCTGAGTCTTAAAAAGTCCATGTTCTTCATATTTTCACATTAAAAGGTTTTATCTTACATACCGTTTTAAGGTTTTTTTATTTTATATGGAAAATAATATTGAATTATATTAATTCATCAGAACAACTTTTTGCAAATATAAAGTAATACATTCTAATAATCCTGTGAGCTCCCTAGTTGACATTGTTAGTAAGCTGTTAGTAGATGTTCCACATTTTGCTCATTTGTTCCACATTATGAGAGACAGTGGTCCATATTTTTGAGATGAAAGGTTGACAGCTATCATCTTAATGAGTAAATGATTTGATGTTGTTAGCGACTTTCTCACTAGTAATGGCCAGAAAGTTACAGAATATGAGCTTATAGGTTAGTGTTCTGTGATGCAGTGTGGCTCTTCAAGTGAAAGGTAGGCAGTTAATATCTTAAGGATTTAACAGCCAAGTTCTCTCAGGCTGGATAATGTTATAAAGAGGAAGAAAGTACAGTAGTGTAAGTAAACTTACGATAATAGTAGGTGTTCAAATGATCACTGCTGCAGTAGCCTTAGCTATATGGGTTATATTCTGCCAAGGAAATAATGTCCGGACAACTTCATAACTTCAGGGTACCTTCCATGCACCCAAACCATCGGGCAGCTTGAGCTGAGTTGACTAAAAGATAAGTTTGGGCATGAAGCCCTTCAGAGCTTTCCTACCAGCAGAAAGATGAAAGCTGAGCCCTGAAAGGACTATGCTAGGTACAACAAAACATAAATGTTCACACCCTGGCATAAAAAACACACCAAAAAAAAAACAAGGGGGGTGGATGTATGGAGCGGCTACTGCAGCAGTGATCATTCCAACATCTAATGTTATGGTAAGTTCAACTTACACAACTGTACTATGTTCATCATATTGTTCACTGCCACAGTAGTCTTAACTATATGGATAGAGTACCATAGCTAACTACATTTGGGAGGTAGAAGGAGAACAGTCCAGGAACCCCTGGAGAATGGTCCTAGCAAAGCTTGATCTGGACCTAGACAAGGAATCAAGCTTATAGTGCTTTGTAAAAGTATGCACAGAGGACCAAGTAACAGCTTTGGGAATATTTCTAGAATCCAACCTTTCCAAAAATCCATAGATGAAGCCAAAACCGTGGCAGAAAGGGCCTTGACCCTCACTGGAATAGATTTGTTATGGTGATAATAACAAACGGTAATAGCCTTAAACAACCATTTGGAACTAGTCTGTTTTGACAGAGGTTGTCCCTTCTTTCCTTCTCAAGAAATAAACAATTGATCCAAAAATCTGAGCGATATAGTTCTGTCAGGATAGTACCTGAGTTGTCTATGGACATCCAATTTATAAAGTAACCTTTTTCCCTTATTTTTATATTCACTAAAGAAAATGGGGAGATGGATAGTTTGGCTTAAAGTTAACTTGGGTACCACGTTAGACATAAAAGAAGGATAAGTTCTCAAAGAAACCATTAGTCTAAGGAAAATTAAATAGGTTTGACTCACCATACAAACTTGCAATTCAGATATTCTTCTTGCAGAGGTCAGAGTAATCAGTAGAACTGTTTTCCATGTTAAGAACCTCAGGTCAGCCAGATTAGCTGGTTCACATAGAGCAAGTGTTAGCATCTCTAACACAAAATTATGATACCAAAGAGAGGCCACAGGTTTACTTGATAGCCTCTTATGCAAAACCCTGTCAAACATTTTGACATGAGACTGCCTTGAAAGAGGAGGATCTATGGGCAGACATGCTGAAACTGCTGATAAATTAACCTTGATAGAGTAATAGGAAAGGTCATAGGATAATAAGTTACACAAATATTGTAAAAACAGAGAAAAAAAACAGCGAGTGGGTGCTGGTTATGTTGTTGGCACCAACAAGAAAACCTTTTCCATTTGCTAATATATGATTTTCTAGTAACAGGCTTTCTTACCTCTATTAGTAACTAGAGGATATCCTCAGTAAACAGGTGCCTACAAGGAATTAAGACCTTATAATCCAGGCAGTCAGTTGAAAATGATTGATGCTGGGGTGTATCAAACACCCCTGTTCTTGCCTGAGCAGATCCAGTCTGTGAGGAAACTTGTGGTAATTGCCCCTGGCCATTTCCAAAAGAAGGGAGAGCTACATTTGCCTGGGCCAGAAGGGAGTCACCACAATGATCTTGGGGGATTCCTTCTGTATCTTCAGAACTATCCTGGATTATAGTGGAAGTGTGGAACAGCATACTTGAACATTCCCGTCAAAAGAAAAGAAAAGGCATCTGTCTTTCAGGCCTTCTTGCACAGAGTCCTGGACATAATTTTGCCAGCTGATTGTTCAAAGAAGAGACAAAAAGGTCTACTTGAGGAATTCCCTGGAGATGGATCAAATGTTGGAAGACTCCACAATCTAGTTTCCATTCATGAGGGTCTGCCCCGGTCCTGCTCAGCTTGTCTGCCACACAATTTTGCTCTGACAAAATGTAGGATGCCTGTAGAGTGAGATTGTGCTCTGATGCTATATCCCAAGCTAACATTGCTGGTCTGAAGAAGGAGTACAACCTGGTTCTCCCTTGCTTGTTGATGTACCACTTGACTGTGGTATTGTCTAAAACCACTTTGAAGAGGTCCCTGGGGCTAAAGATGTTTCATAGCATTGATGCCTTGATCAGTCACCTAGATATTTATGTGCTTGCATCTGTCCTTGGTGTCTCACACCTCTGCACTTTTAGCCCTTCTGAAACTGCTCCCCAAGCAAAGTCAGAAATGCCTGTATTGACTGACTGTTTTGGAACCGGCAGGGAGAAGGGGAGATCTGAATTTATTGATATCTGTTCTTTCCACCAAATGATTTCTCTTCTGACAAACCCCAGCACTGGGACTTGAAACGATGAAGGGTGCTGATGATGAGAACAAAGAGATTTCACATACCACTGTACCTTTGTCATGTGGAATCTTGACAGGGGTATCATGAAAATCATAGATGCCATGAGACCCAAAATTCTGATGTATTTCCTTGCAGTGACCAAAGTTTGAGTGGAAAACCTTAGAAACTCATCTAAATAAGGATCTTTTTTTCCTGTGGAAGTAAAGCTCTTTGACCCGAGGTGTCTAGTTGGCATCCCAGGAGCACAATCCTGTGTGAGGGAATCAAAAAAGTATTTTGACTTTTCTTTTAGAATCTCATCTTTTCTAAGAGATCTATCACCCCAGAGAGAGATTCCTGACACTTTGAAAAAGACTCTGTAAAGGTAAGCAAGTTGTCTAAATATGGAAATGTGGATACCCTGTAGCCTGCAATGATTTATAACTAGAGATAGACACTTTGTGACACTTGTTGGTGCAGTGGAGAATCCAAAAGTTAAGGCAAAGAACTGATACTGATCCTGACATACAAAACGTTAAGAAAAGTCTGAAATCTGGATAAATAGGGATGTGATGATAGTAGTCTAGTGTTCTCTGGAAACTTGAAAGAAGAAGTAACAAGTTGTGAAGTGACACCATTTTGAATTAAGGCACTACCACAAACAGGTTCAGAAAAGAAAGATCCAAAACTGGTCTTCAAGCACTTTCTTTGGCACTAGGAACATCCTTGAATAAAAACCTTTTCCCACTTGGGAAGGAGGAATTGGTTTTGTCAGTTCTTGGGATAGCATGTAATGAAGAACAGGTGGAAACAAAAAAGAGACTCATCTGGAGGATGAGGAATGACCCCCCTGGAAAGGAAGAATTTCCTCACACTGTCATCTGTAACCTTTATGAATGAAATTCAGAACCCATTTATCTTAGACAATCTGCTGTCAAAGATAAAAACGGAGATTAAGACTTTCTGGAAGAAAAAGGGGGCCAGGGTGGGAGTGGGCCACAACATCTCTTGAATAGTCAGTCAGACATGTTGGACTATCCTTGGATTTGGAAGGTTTGAAACTTCTTTTTGGAACTCCCTTGCCATTCCTTCTTAAGTGCCTGTTTACCTGAATTCTGTTGAGATTGTTTATTCTGTTTTATGTCAAAAATGGAAGAGGAGAAAGAAAATCCCTTGGAAAATTTAGAAAAGGAGAGCTGAACATTTTCATTCCTTGATCAGCTTGCACCTTTCATCAAACTTTTTGATCACCTTTGCAGCAGAGGAGCCAAACACTAAATCTCTATCCAAGGGAAATTTTAAAACCTAATTTTTAACATAATATGGACGGTTCTGAAAATGCAGACATGCAAAAGTCCTTAAAACGGTACCAGTGGCCATAACCCTGAAAGAAGTATCATCAGAGTCATACACACTTCAAACAATGAAGTGGCCTGTGCAATAGAAGAAGCTAAATTACCTAAAGCAGATTTTTTCCTCATAAGAAGAAACTGCAGATAAAACATTCCTCATATTTTCACAATTTGGTGGAATAAACTTAACAAAAGTTAACAAAACAAGAACATTAACATTAAAATTAACAAAAGAGGAACAAAAATTTATGAACCTGACAATTCAAATTTCTAAAAACCAAGGGTGCAGAAGTATACACTATTTTCCCCACACCTATCAATAATGTTCCCATACATATCAGAAACAGTAGGAATGGAATTAAGTGCTTAGCAGTAGTAGGATCAACTATGGCTATAGCTGTTGGGACAGGCTTGGGAATCTACAATCCATACATCCATCCTCAAGCCTTTTTTCCATTTTTGCAGATGTGGTCAGGGTGTCACTTTAACAGTGGCAGTTGTCTAGAGCCAAGGTTTACACCACCAGGTGGCTAACCTGCCAGTGTATAAAAATTTAAAAGACTAATACATTTTATACATACTATCTGCCTTTTTAGGGACAGCTGGATGACTAATAGGGAAATTGCAGGCAGTAATACACATGTCCTCTAAAGCTGCCAGAACAGAAGTAATGGGTATAGGTTCTGGAAGATTATTCTGTATCAACTTATATGATTTTCTGAGGGACTGAGAAACTTCAGTGTTCTCCCACTGAAAACAACAGCACATTCTAGCAATAGTGTCAAAGAAAAAGAAATCCTCACAGGGAGAATCAGAAACGGAGTTCTCTGAGTCTGAATCAGAAATCTGAGGACAAAATCCTGAATCCATGCCTGCATCTTCCCATTCAGATTCAGAATCTTGAATCTCTTTAGGAAAAAAGGAATCCGTCTTTCTTTAACCAGAAACTCCTTTACAAGAAAGGTCAATAGCCTGAATTAAACCCTCTGACAGACACAGGAAACTATTCCTGTCTAAAGAAATTTGAGGAGTAGATACGTTTGATTTTCTGTTTCTTTTTGACAGGAACAATGGGGCCAGCCATGTTGCTTATGGTAGCAGCTGCTTCCCCAGGGATGGGCACAGCATTCTGGCATAATGGGGATACCCTGCCTGTTCTATCTCCCAGGACTGACAAGAGTTGTTCTACCTTGACCACTGAAAGGACTCAAACAGCCACAGTGGACATGGCTAACCGCCAGTCAATAGTGGCTGTAGGTGCTACATCACAGGGATCAGGGTTAAAAGATGAGTGGTCTGGGGTACAACAAATGGCCACAGCAGAGTCACCCACCTGCAGCTAAGGGAAATTGATAGTCTGCTGGGATGGCAAATGCTGTTTGCTTAAATTTGTCTTTTTGTGGCTGGAAGAAGGATCAACTGTGGGCCTCGTAGTCTGTTCTATGGTCAAGTCAAAAATGGTGCCTCTTTCCCCAAGGAAGACAAGCAGCAATTTCTGGTAAAACTACCAGTCCACAGAAGTTACTTTTTTGATAGAAAAAAAACAGTAAAAAGCACTGTGAAACACTTTACCAGCTCCACCAAGGATAAATAAACACAATTTCTCAACAGAAAATATGTTTTCAGTTAGTCAACACAGACAGATAAAAACAAGTGATCTGTTTAAAAGTACATTAAAGTCTTGAGACAGTCCATTAAATACAAAACTCCTAACTTTAAAATAACTTTCCTGAAGAGAGAAGGAATAAAACATCAATAGATTTAAGAAAATGGATTTTTTCCCAAAATGAACTTATCTGCCCAGCAGAGGAAAGTACAAGACTGCCATCAATCCTCAGAAGCCTTGGAAGAGCATACTCTTTGGTGGCAGTAAAGCTCTGAAGGGCTTTGCTCCCAAACTTGTCCTTTAGTCAGATCAGTTCAAGCTGCTTCATGGTTTGGGTACATGGAAGGTGCCCTGGAGCTTTGAAATTTGGCCATCTATTAGAGCCTTGGCAGGATATAGCTAGCTAAAGCTACAGCATTGGTGATCAATATGATAGACATTATACAGTCCATCATTACAAGCTGTCTATGTTGAGCCCATGTGCATAGGCTCACCAACTGTATGTGGGCAATGTGGGCAATAATCACAGCTGAAGTTATGGCAGGAAATTTGAAATGACAGACGGTAATGTGATGTCAGAGGAAGTTACTCTATTTTAAGTCGAACACAGTCTTGTTGCACATCATCTATCCCAATGAGGTACTTAAATGTCCTGGTTACATCTTACCTAAGATACATTTGTGCTCAGGTACACAGAGTGCACATATACTCATATTACAGTCTGACAGTCTCTTTTGAGAGGGCTTCTGATGCACACCTTGCAAACATTCAGCTGCCTGAGCACTGGACCAGTGCTCTCCATGATCTCCAAAGTGTGATCCCTATAAGAGACTGTAACACCGCTTATGGTGTGCATGCTGCAATCTGCATGCACATACAGTAAGTTCCATCTCTTTGATAAGATTTTCTTTCCATATTTAGCACAGGATCAACTGCTGTCATAGCAAACTATTAAACTGTCTGGCTTTCTAAACACCATTTAGTATTATTATCTTAATCTGTTCTTTCCTGTTACAGCAATTAATCTCTGTTATATAAAGTAATGACATGAAAAATATTTATAACCACTGAGGCAGCTTTGCACAGCAAGTAGTTAAAGTTGCCCTTATTAATACTGACCAGGAAACAAACTTGCTATTATTAAAATCTGTATATGTTTTTCTGTGAACTGCTCTGAGTGTAACTTAAAAACATCAACCGTTTTAAAGCAAAAATTCACTTCCTTGTAAATACAGCATTAAAGTGATGCCACTCAAACTATCCAGAATGGAAATACATAGTTATATAGACAGAAACATTTGTAATGTATTTTATTCTTTCTACAAGAATCACACCAGGAGATTATGTTTACCTTCTAAAATTCTTTAACAAGAAAACATACACAAAAATTATAGTTTTCTGCAGGAAAACAACTTTTGCGAGAGAGAGTGCTCATAAAGAACTATAGCAGAAGTGAAATAAAATGTAATGTACCCATATTCGTTCAGTAAAGAATTTTACATTATATAGATTAAACAAAACAATGGTATATATAGCCTTAAACAAGGACTGGTGTTTCAGCAGTTAAATGGATATGCACAAGGCAGCAACTAAACTTCTAGAAGAATCTTTAGGTTTAGAGATGTTGGCATTTAGCTTACTAAGGAATGCAAGATCTGTCTAAATTTGTGGCATCTGTGGTATGATAAAATAACTCACCTTCTGTCTACCAGTTCAGCTTTTCATATCACACTAAGGAATGATGCTTTGGATGTCTCCCCAGTCCCTTAATAGAATATTACAATCATAACTCCATCAGAAGTAATTTTACATCATGACTTTAATAACTACTATTGAAAAAACAACATATACAGTCTATGAAGAACTGACAGCATTACTCTTGGCTATACTAATATACAGCAGAGCCCCTTTAAGATGTTAAGCTAAGTTTTCAGAAAGGAAATACAAAATCTGTAGACTATTGGACTACAGAAGAACATTATCTAGCTTATGTTGGATCCATTTTATATCCAGTGGGACTTTACAGAAGTCAGGAGACTAGCCAAAAGTGCTCAAGTGAAGAGAAGCATCTGTGGTCCTTCTCATTAAAGCATAAGTAGTAGATATGGTGGGTCTATATCATATGAGCGAATCACACAAAGTGCGAATGCTCATAATATCGAACATACCGGACCTCAAAGTGATTTTTCTGAGATTGCGGTACAGTGAAGAATGGGATATCTATCCTTTCCTCACTGTAATGCGATCTCGGAGTTGTAATATATATTTAGCAGGGGGTGTGGGGGGTGCAGCCCCCCCCCACAATAGGAAGTTCGAGGTCTAGTACATTCAATATTATGAGCGTTCGCAATTTGTGCAATTCGCTCATATGATATAGACCCAGACATGGTACCTTCCAGATTCAATCCATTATGTAAATCTTAGCCTAATACTTAGGAAGGTAACAGAAGTTGTTTGTTAATTCCATTTAGAACTACAACCTCTCTCGGGGTCACCCAACCCAACAAAAGCTATCTAGTTACTATTCAGCAAGTTATGGAAATTTGCTAATCAGCACTTTATGACACTCCCCAGTCTGAACTCCTATAAGCATTAACACTTTAAATCAATCATGAGCTTCCAAGATGGCCGCACATTGAGTAACATCTTATTTCTAGAGCTCCCAGTGTGAAAACAGAAACTCAGCAGAGAAGGTCAGTAGACTTGTGTTTATGGGTACATTTCAGTAACTGGCTAGTAAGTGTACTACTTGGATGCCAGGAATAAAGAAATACAGAAGACATGGAAAAAGTCAGCTACAAAAAAGTGAGGAAGAAACATTGGAGAAAGTTCTGCAGCTGTTCAGCAAAAAAACAATGCAACCTTCAGACATGACTTCCAATAACCTACAGGAAGATATAAGACAACTGCATACAGACCTGGTAAAAATAAACAAAACACTGAAGTATCAACGCAAATAACAAAAGGCTGGAAAAAGGGGAAGTAGCTTTAAACAGATATTCAAATGAGATGATAAAGCTGCAAAAATCAGAGATTGAAATTAAGAAAATACTGGCTGAATATGAGACTGCTCAGGAAGAGATGTTTCCAAAATTAATAGAATTAGAGGACAGAGCACATAGGGAAAAACCTGAGATTTTCAGCTATACCAGAGAAGCTGGAAGGAAGAGACTGCATTAATTTTATGAAAGCATAAATAAACAACTGGACTGGTATTCCACAGCACGAGTTGTTAGTTTAAAGGGCACATCATGTGTATTCTCCAAATCTGGCTATAAGAAAGCAAATAGTAAAGATGCAATCATACCAGCAGAAGGAGTTTATTCTGACAAAACTGTGGCTGTAGGACAAAGTACTAAAAGTGGGAGACAGCAGAGTATTTGTGGAGAACAATTGCTCATTATACACCAGACAGAAGAGGAACAAATTTATTCCACTATAAAGGAAATGTTGAGATGCAGATGTGAGATTCAAACTGCTGTATCCAGCTGTCTTCAAGGTATTCTTCCCTGGAGGGAAACATTATTTTTGATGAAGTACATGCTAAGGAGGAAATTCAAAAGTTTGTCCAACAAAAAGTAAGCTGTGAAACTAAAGGAGATTCTGCTTCTTTGTTCTTCTGGTAATAAAGACCACAGAGGGACTGTGCCTGTGAAACCTTTTCAAAATTTCCAACTGAAAATGTTGGGGGGAAGGAAGGGAGCATGGGAGTTGACTAGAAGACTCAGGAGTACACTGGAAATGCTGTGGTACACATACTAAACCTAAAGTACTTAATAATAGTTTTAATTCTTACTTATAAACACTAGTTAGTGTACAATGTATGTACTGTACCTGTGTACTATGTATGTATTCTACCTATGTTCCAAATGTCAGCTGTACACAACAAATCTGTTAATTGCCTTTATTTTTAAATTAATATTTTCTTGTTTGTTCTCTTCACTGTAACTGTTGATGTGCAGCATACCACTGTAAAAACATGTCTATTGTAATTTGTGTGTAAACATGTCTAAATATCTAAATGTACCTGTATTTTTTCTATGTGGAGCTTTTCTCCCTGGGCCTCTGCTGAAAAAGGGCCTTTTCGGCTCAGTCAGACACCCCTGGTTAACAAATGTAAAATAAAATAAATAAAATGAAGCAGAGGCAGGATTTCAGAGACAAACAGTAATAAAACTGGTAACTTAATACGGGATTGTAATGCAATAATTATATTTGTAAAATATGACAGAACAAGAAAATCTGAAAATATTGGACTTTTTCAGAATTTGTTGGACTTGTGGGGACTCTAAAGCATATACCCTACTTCATGTCATTAATGTTCAGAAAAGTGTGTTATGAAGGGTAAGAGGAGGGCAAAAGTTTATGTAAGTAAAGATTTTTTTCTTTAGTAGTACTAATTTTGTGGCGTGTGGTTTTCTTTACATGCTATAAAGTTTTTTCAGTTATTTTTAAGTGTAATTGGAATTGTAAACAGGTGCTGCTGTTTTTTTCTTCCTTTTCTTTTTCCCTTCTCTCTTTTTTCTTGTTCAGTTTTAAGAAATGTAGGCATTGCAATGTAAAACAGCCTAGTTAAAAAACATGGTAAAGGAAATAAAATATGTGCTTTTTCTCATTCTTGCATGAGGAATGACTGGATGAAAGACCTTAGATTAATTTAGTAACAAGTTTTAAGAGAGAGCAAGTAAATGAAAAATAACATTAAATATTATGACCTTTTTTCTAACAAATAAATGTATGCTCAGGAACAACTCTGCAGCTGATCTTCATGTTTCCATGCAAACAATCTGAGAAAGAGAAACTGGCTGCCAAGTTCTCATGTCTCCATAGAGACAATCTGATAAAGAGAAACTGGCTACAGCCTGGTGGAGAGTGACTGGCAGAGAAAAAAAAAGAAAAGAGAAATTAGTAGAAGGTAATGTTCTCTGAAAACATTCAAGGGGTTTTCCCAAGGTAGATAATGTTCTCTGAAAGCATTCAGGGGCTTTTCCAAGGTAGTTAGTGTTCTCTAAAAGCATTCAGGGTTTTTCCAGCTGGGAGAGATATAAAGATAAGACAAAACAAATCAACACTTAGTAGAAGCAGTGGCTGCACTATGCATCTTAGCATGGATAACCTTTATTTTAGGTTAACTCAAGTCTTTGAGTGTGGCTATCAGTTTGGGACTTTTGTTCCTATTAGGAGGGTAAAACTTCAATATTTGAAGGTGTACATAGTTTTGTGTGTTAGTATTAAGTTAATATGTTTTAGGGGGGTATTGGGGTGTGATTGTTTTTTTAGGGCTTTTAATAAAACAAAAAGTTTTATAAGATGTGACATAGCTCAAATGAATATGACAAGAAACAACTGTATAAAAGTTCAACCTGCTAAACAGCATATGCATTTAACACAAAAGCTGGAACTAGACATTTAGCAAAAAAGTGATATTCATAAAAGGTGGGAATAATAACTTTATAATACAATGATGCTTTCTGTAATGTCTTTAAATGTAAATGGCCTCACAGATAAACACAAAACAGAGTAGTGAACTACAATAAAAATGTGGAGGGCAAATAGTTATGTTACAGTAGACACACTTAGAAAGAACTGAACATGTGAATTTGATAAAGAAAGGTTTTCAAGATGGTTATTCAGTGGAATACCTGGGACAGAGAAAAAGAGGAGTACTTATATTAATTGCAAGAGGAGCTCCAATAGTGATTGAAGAATTTAAAAAGATAATAATGGCAGATTTGTAGTGCTAAGGGGCTTCTGGCAATGGAGGAGGATTACACTAGCATGTATTTACATTCAACTTAAAACTGCTATAATGAAGCTTAAGAAAATTCTGGAAGAGATAGTCAGTTTTCAGCAAGAAATATTAATTGTAAGTGGGGATCAGAATTTGGTTTGCAGCAGTGAAGATGTGTCTGTAGGGCCCAGAAGGGAGAATATAACAAAGGAGGGTAGATTTTTGAAGAAATCTATGAAATATTTGACATGGAAGATGTGAATTCAGTAATTGGAGTTTGGAGTGAATTTACATATTATTCCCCAAGATATAAAAACTGGCCTAGGCTAGACAGAATTTACTTTTCAGAGTAACATGTACACTTAATTGTAGGTCTTAATACTCACCCAGTAACTATTTCAGATTATGTGCCAATAATAGCTAAAATAAAAGGAGGGTAATGAAATAAAAATGAGACATTGGCGCTTTCCCACCTATCTGTTGAAAACAGAGGAATTTAAGGAATGGGTAGTGGAGAATATTCAGGAGCTGTTAGAGAGGACAGAAATTTCTTCTGAAAATATAGCTAGGGAGTGGGATAAAATTAAGGTGGAGTTTCAAAAGAGGGTGGAAATAAAAAAGGGAGCTATGGTTAAGTAAGAATTATTTAGAAAGCCTGACAAATGTTAAAGTATTGCAAAACAAGAAGAGGATCAACTGCAGAATGCTAGACAGAAAATAAGGGATTACCTTGATAATATGCATGAGTGTAGAAAGGTTGCTATTAAGCAACTGTTTTTTGATAATATCACTACAGCACAAAAACTTTTAGCATGACTCAAGTAACAGAAAGTAGAAAGGGCTGTTGCCAAACCTAGGGAGCCTGAAACAAGGAAAGTAACAAGAGATCCTGTAGAGGTATTACAAATATTTTGGAAATTCTATGAAAGTCTCTATAAAGCAGATAACTATGAAAATCAAGAAAAGATACAAATGGAAATGTTTATGGAAGAATTAAATATGCCAAGGTTAGAGGTAGATGAGGCTCAATTACTAACAATTAGGACATGTAGAAATGAGATAAAAATTTGTGATGTATAACCAATCTACTGGAAAGTCCACAGGAATAGATAGTATTCTATGGAAGTTTGGAAGGTAAGTGGAAAAAAATTGATAAAGATCTGTAAGGTTTTGTTTAACAGCATTTTAAGAGGAGAGGAAGTACCAACATCCTGGAAGAAAGCAGTGGTAGCTGTAATACCTAAAGAGGGTAAAGATCCATTATATCCAGCTTCATACAGGCCCATTTCAATACTAAACCATGATTATGAAGTGTTTATGTCTATAATGGCTAAAAGAATTGCCAAAGCAAGGCCAAAACTGGTAGATACGGATCAGTGTGGTTTTGCAGAGGGGAGGTAAACATTTGACAACATATATTAACAAAACAACGTACCCAACACACTAGTCATAGGTGACTCTATAGTCAGGCACACTGATGACCCACTCACCAGGCTAAACAAGGAGAAGGTTACTGTCAGCTGCCTGTCGGGTGCCAGGATCCGCCACATAACCCACGCACTCAGGTCACTCCACAACAAGTACAAATATGACTCTGTCATTGTCCATGTTGGTGTGAATGACCTGAGATGTACCTCCCTGGACTCCATGAAAAGAGACATGGAGGAACTCTCCAATCTTGTAGCCCAGGCAGGTATGACCCTAGCCCTGAGTAGCATTCTGCCATCGCCCAGAATGATACCACAGTACAAGGACAAAATTATTGATTTCAACAATTGGCTAAGCTTCTGGTGTCATTCTAAGGGGATCCAGTATCTGTCTGCTTGGGATGACATGGTCGACAGACCATGATGCTTTGTCACAGATGGCCTGTACCTGTCACCCCTGGGATACTGGCTAAGGCTCTTGCTGCCCCTATAGTGCCTTTTTTAGGCAGGGTTCAAATAACAAATTCACCACCATAACAGGAACAGGCAAGCAAAAACTGAGGGTAATGCTACTCAATGCTAGAAGTCTAAATCTCAAAATGCACTCACTCGAGGCACTCCTTAAAATGGAGAACATCGATATCTGTGCAGTTACTGAGACCTGGTTCAAGGCTCCAGAGAGCACCCCTGCACTACCAGGCTAAAACTCATACCACACTTTTCGGCCATGTAACCTGGACCGAAACATCAAAGGCAGAGGTGTGTCCATATCCATTAAGGATATCCACACCTCCAGGCTAGTTGATCAGCATAATGCATCCGAGGTTATCCAAGTGCAACTAACTCTGGGCAAAACTGCAATCCAAATTGTAGCTTGCTACAGATCCCCCACCATGCTCCAGGATTCCCACTCCTCTTTTCTTGATGTACTGGAAAATATTAGGGTTCAACCAAACACCCTAATAATGGGTGACTTCAACTACCCCACCATTAACTGGAAAAACTACTCGTGTAACAACTCCTTAGCTCAACGCTTTCTGGAATTCATAAACTCCAATGCCCTAGATCAACTTATCCACACCCCCACCAGGGGCAACAATATTCTAGACCTAGTCATTACCAACATGAGTGACCGGTGTTCCACATCTGAAGTCAACTCCTCGTTGGTCCGATCCGACCATAAGCTTATCACCCTTGATATCCACATCCCGCCCCCACCCCCCATTAAGGAAACTACAGTAAAATATTTCTCTAAAGCCAACTTCATGCTTCTTAAGACAGAAGTGGTGAACTTTATGACACCCATGCAGATGGACAATACAGTTACAACTGCTGAATCCTACACAAATGCACTCTACAAGCACTTACATGAGTGCATGGATCGTGCTATCCCAAACAGAACCAAGATGCTATCCTCCAAAAAAAGGAAGCCAATCTGGTGGTCCCCTGTCATAAACAAACTGTACAACAGAAGGAAGAAACTGTTTCAAAAGAGAATAAAATCCCATGAGTGGAGGAGCTCCCTGGTCAGCTTCAGTAAGAAGCTGAGATCCCTTATAAGATCCTCCAAAGCTAGCTACAAAAACAAAATCACCACTAAATCCAAGAACAACCACAAAGCATTCTATAGCTATGCCAAGAATCTAGATGGCAACACCCAAATCTGCTCTGAGTTACAGCACAAAGGCACGAAAATTACAGAACCAACTGATATTGCCAACATCCTGGCAGATAGGTTCAATGCTAACTTTACCCCCCCTGTCACCCCCTAAAGGGCCCATATCTATACAGGAAGAATGCAGAGTCCCTGTAATCACAACTACGCAGGTAGAAGCTGCACTCTCTAAAGCCAAAAACACAGCATCCATGGGACCGGACAACATCCCAGGCTGCGTTTTATATGAACTTCAGAACGAACTGGCTCCCCACTTAAGCACCATGTTCAATAATAGCCTCACATCAGGTTTTGTGCCCACTGAATGGCGCACAGCAATAGTTATCCCACTCCACAAAGGGGGAGCCACCACTGATCCCGGGAACGATCGACCTATTAGCCTGACGAGCCTAGTCTGCAAGGCCATGGAACGTATCATCATGGAATTCATAAACAAAGACATTGGTAACCTCCAAACTCTGGATCCCACCCAGTTCAGGTTTGTGAAAGGCAGATCATGCCTCCTGAACCTGGACCCACCAAACGGATAATAACTTTATAATACAATGATGCTTTCTGTAATGTCTTTAAATGTAAATGGCCTCACAGATAAACACAAAACAGAGTAGTAAACTACAATAAAAATGTAGAGGGCAAATAGTTATGTTACAGTAGACACACTTAGAAAGAACTGAACATGTGAATTTGATAAAGAAAGGTTTTCAAGATGGTTATTCAGTGGAATACCTGGGACAGAGAAAAAGAGGAGTACTTATATTAATTGCAAGAGGAGCTCCAAAAGCGATTGAAGAATATAAAAAAGATAATAATGGCAGATTTGTAGTGCTAAGGGGCTTCTGGCAATGGAGGAGGATTACACTAGCATGTATTTACATTCAACTTAAAACTGCTATAATGAAGCTTAAGAAAATTCTGGAAGAGATAGTCAGTTTTCAGCAAGGAATATTAATTGTAGGTGGGGATCAGAATTTGGTTTGCAGCAGTGAAGATGTGTCTGTAGGGCCCAGAAGGGAGAATATAACAAAGGAGGGTAGATTTTTGAAGAAATGTATGAAATATTTGACATGGAAGATGTGAATTCAGTAATTGGAGTTTGGAGTGAATTTACATATTATTCCCCAAGATATAAAAACTGGCCTAGGCTAGACAGAATTTACTTTTCATAGTAACATGTACACTTAATTGTAGGTCTTAATACTCACCCAGTAACTATTTCAGATTATGTGCCAATAATAGCTAAAATAAAAGGAGGGTAATGAAATAAAAATGAGACATTGGCGCTTTCCCACCTATCTGTTGAAAACAGAGGAATTTAAGGAATGGGTAGTGGAGAATATTCAGGAGCTGTTAGAGAGGACAGAAATTTCTTCTGAAAATATAGCTAGGGAGTGGGATAAAATTAAGGTGGAGTTTCAAAAGAGGGTGGAAATAAAAAAGGGAGCTATGGTTAAGTAAGAATTATTTAGAAAGCCTGACAAATGTTAAAGTATTGCAAAACAAGAAGATGATCAACTGCAGAATGCTAGACAGAAAATAAGGGATTACCTTGATAATATGCACGAGTTTAGAAAGGTTGCTATTAAGCAACTGTTTTTTGATAATATCACTACAGCACAAAAACTTTTAGCGTGACTCAGGTAACAGAAAGTAGAAAGGGCTGTTGCCAAACTTAGGGAGCCTGAAACAAGGAAAGTAACAAGAGATCCTGTAGAGGTATTACAAATATTTTGGAAATTCTATGAAAGTCTCTATAAAGCAGGTAACTATGAAAATCAAGAAAAGATACAAATGGAAATGTTTATGGAAGAATTAAATATGCCAGGGTTAGAGGTAGATGAGGCTCAATTACTAACAATTAGGACATGTAGAAATTAGATAAAAATTTGTGATGTATAACCAATCTACAGGAAAGTCCACAGGAATAGATAGTATTCCTATGGAAGTTTGGAAGGTAAGAGGAAAAAAATTGATAAAGATCTGTAAGGCTTTGTTTAACAGCATTTTAAGAGGAGAGGAAGTACCAACATCCTGGAAGAAAGCAGTGGTAGCTGTAATACCTAAAGAGGGTAAAGATCCATCATATCCAGCTTCATACAGGCCCATTTCAATACTAAACCATGATTATGAAGTGTTTATGTCTATAATGGCTAAAAGAATTGCAAAAGTAATGCCAAAACTGATAGATATGGATCAGTGTGGTTTTGTAGAGGGGAGGTAAACATTTGACAACATATATTAACAAAACAACGTACCCAACACACTAGTCATAGGTGACTCTATAGTCAGGCACACTGATGACCCACTCACCAGGCTAAACAAGGAGAAGGTTACTGTCAGCTGCCTGTCGGGTGCCAGGATCCGCCACATAACCCACGCACTCAGGTCACTCCACAACAAGTACAAATATGACTCTGTCATTGTCCATGTTGGTGTGAATGACCTGAGATGTACCTCCCTGGACTCCATGAAAAGAGACATGGAGGAACTCTCCAATCTTGTAGCCCAGGCAGGTATGACCCTAGCCCTGAGTAGCATTCTGCCATCGCCCAGAATGATACCACAGTACAAGGACAAAATTATTGATTTCAACAATTGGCTAAGCTTCTGGTGTCATTCTAAGGGGATCCAGTATCTGTCTGCTTGGGATGACATGGTCGACAGACCATGATGCTTTGTCACAGATGGCCTGCACCTGTCACCCCTGGGATACTGGATAAGGCTCTTGCTGCCCCTATAGTGCCTTTTTTAGGCAGGGTTCAAATAACAAATTCACCACCGTAACAGGAACAGGCAAGCAAAAACTGAGGGTAATGCTACTCAATGCTAGAAGTCTAAATCTCAAAATGCATTCACTCGAGGCACTCCTTAAAATGGAGAACATCGATATCTGTGCAGTGACTGAGACCTGGTTCAAGGCTTCAGAGAGCACCCCTGCACTACCAGGCTATAACTCATACCACACTTTTCGGCCATGTAACCTGGACCGAAACATCAAAGGCGGAAGTGTGTCCATATCCATTAAGGATATCCACACCTCCAGGCTAGTTGATCAGCATAATGCATCCGAGGTTATCCAAGTGCAACTAGCTCTGGGCAAAACTGCAATCCAAATTGTAGCTTGCTACAGATCCCCCACCATGCTCCAGGATTCCCACTCCTCTTTTCTTGATGTACTGGAAAATATTCGGGTTCAACCAAACACCCTAATAATGGGTGACTTCAACTACCCCACCATTAACTGGGAAAACTACTCGTGTAGCAACTCCTTAGCTCAACGCTTTCTGGAATTCATAAACTCCAATGCCCTAGATCAACTTATCCACACCCCCACCAGCGGCAACAATATCCTAGACCTAGTCATTACCAACATGAGTGACCGGTGTTCCACATCTGAAGTCAGCTCCTCATTGGTCCGATCCGACCATAAGCTTATCACCCTTGATATCCACATCCCGCCCCCACCCCCCATTAAGGAAACTACAGTAAAATATTTCTCTAAAGCCAACTTCATGCTTCTTAAGACAGAAGTGGTGAACTTTATGGCACCCATGCAGATGGACAATATAGTTACAACTGCTGAATCCTACACAAATGCACTCTACAAGCACTTACATGAGTGCATGGATTGTGCTATCCCAAACAGAACCAAGATGCTATTCTCCAAATAAAGGAAGCCAATCTGGTGGTCCCCTGTCATAAACAAACTGTACAACAGAAGGAAGAAACTGTTTCAAAAGAGAGTAAAATCCCATGAGTGGAGGAGCTCCCTGGTCAGCTTCAGTAAGAAGCTGAGATCCCTTATAAGATCCTCCAAAGCTAGCTACAAAAACAAAATCACCACTAAATCCAAGGACAACCACAAAGCATTCTATAGCTATGCCAAGAATCTAGATGGCAACACCCAAATCTGCTCTGAGTTACAGAACAAAGGCACGAAAATTACAGAACCAACTGATATTGCCAACATCCTGGCAGATAGGTTCAATGCTAACTTTACCCCCCCTCTCACCCCCTAAAGGGCCCATATCTATACAGGAAGAATGCAGAGTCCCTGTAATCACAACTACGCAGGTAGAAGCTGCACTCTCTAAAGCCAAAAACACAGCATCCATGGGACCGGACAACATCACAGGCTGCGTTTTATATCAACTTCAGAACGAACTGGCTCCCCACTTAAGCACCATGTTCAATAATAGCCTCACATCAGGTTTTGTGCCCACTGAATGGCGCACAACAATAGTTATCCCACTCCACAAAGGGGGAGCCACCACTGATCCCGGGAGCTATCGACCTATTAGCCTGATGAGCCTAGTCTGCAAGGCCATGGAACGTATCATAATGGAATTCATAAACAAAGACATTGGTAACCTCCAAACTCTGGATCCCACCCAGTTCAGGTTTGTGAAAGGCAGATCATGCCTCCTGAACCTGATCGACTTCTCTGAGGCAGTCACCAAAGCCGTGGATGAGGGTAATGTGGTTCACACAGCCTATCTTGACCTCGCCAAGGCTTTCAACACCATCCCCCATTCTGGAATTATAGCTAAACTCATTAAACTAGGTATAAATCCCTACATCATAAGATGGGTTGCCAACTGGCTCACTGACAGAACCCACACTGTAAAAGTTGCAGACTCCAAATCTGACCTCAAAGCAGTGACAAGTGGAGTACAACAGGGTTCCGTCCTAGGACCTCTCCTGTTTGGTATCTACTTCTCTGAAGTACATGCTAACACAGAAGGCCTCTGGCTAATGAAGTTCACAGATGGCTGCAAACTAGGAGTCATAGTCAAGTCCCAAAATGATGTAGACATCCTACAGAAGGGCCACACTGAGACAGATGCCTGGTGTCAGAGCCATGGCCTCAAGCTCAATGCCAAAAAGTGCAGTGTCATCCCCTTTGGTAAAAACTCTGTACCCATGAACTACCACATAGGCAGCAATCTACTTAACACCAAATGCGTGATAAGAGACCTTGGGACCCAGGTGGACAATAGTCTCTCCTTCGATAGTCACATTGCCACAGTAGTCAGGAAGTCCTATGTGGCACACCTCATCATAAAAGGGTTCTCATCCAGGAAAAAAGAGGTCATTGTTCCCCTCTACTCGTCACTCTTAGACCCATTCTAGAGTGCAACACCCCTTTTGGAATGTACCTCACAAGACATCTGCAGCAACTGAAGGCCACAGAAGTAACTCACAAAGAGGATTACTGGCCTCAAACAAATGCCCAACACTGACCACCTCAAAAAACTCCAGCTTTACTCGGTAGCATATCGCCTACTCTGAGGTGATCTCAGCCTAACATATAAAGCTGTGTCAAACCCAGAGCTGTTGGACATGCTACACCTAAAGAAATCCCAATCCCTCCGAGCCACACGCTCTAGGGACCTAAACCTTGTCACCACAATAAACAGGACACGCTGGAGGGATAGATTCCTGTCCCAGAGACTTCCTATACTCTGGAACAAGCTACCCATCTATGTCAAGCAAAGTTCTTCTTTAGCACTCTTCAAGAAAAATCTTGATGAGTGGATGGGAAATAGGAAATACACCCCGGGGATCACTTCTGTGTCTCTACTGGACAGTGGCACAGGAAAATAACTTTCTTGGGTGGCGTAAGCCATGGAACCTTGCTGGCTAGGCTTACGTAGGCCCTTGGGCCGATAGCCTAGTACCTACCTATGAACCTATGATCCAGAGGGAAGCAGAATGTAAGAAAATATCATTGTTGTTGGTCGGTCTTGATGCAGAGAAACCATTTGACAGAGTAAGGTGGGACTTTATGAGCAGGGCAATGGAAGCATTTGCATTTCCTGAAAAAAATATAAGGTTGATTAGGAGGATATATGAGGGATCAGAGGTGAAAATTAAAGTGGGTGGAGTCCTCTTTGATAATTTCTGCTTGAGCAGAGCAACCAGGCAGGGGTGTTCTCTTTTCTCCTTTATTATTTGCATTATATTTAGAACAATTGGCAAAGAAAATAAGGGACTCAGAAATTCAAGGATATAATTGGTACTGAAGTCAAGAAAAGCTGACTTTATTTGCAGATGATATTATTTTATACCTGACAAAACCAGAAAGAGACAATACAGTGTTGTGGAACATTTTGAGACAATTTTAGATCTTTTCAGGATACAAAATGAATGAAGCTAAAACAAAGGAATAGTGGTAAGTTATGTACCCACATATGAATTGGTTCAGGAATATCCATATTTATGGGGACATGATAAAATGAAGTATTTAGGAGTATGGATTAAAAATTATTCTATTGTGTCAGTTAAGGATATGTGGGAAGAGACTAAACAAAAGATAATACAAAAACTGAGAAAATGGAAGCTTTGTTATATGGATATGTAGAATAAGATACAGGCAGTTACAATGTTTATAGTCCTTTTAGTCTTATACACAGATCAGGCTTATTTTTATCAACCAGAGGAGAAGTTGTATATAGCAATCACTAAAGAGCTGAAGGACTTTATCTGGGAGGGGAAGATGGCAAGAGTCAATTAGGATAAGCTGATCCTTCAGTAGAACAAGGCAGATTGGGTTTATACAATTTGAAGGGGTATTTCAGAGCTATACAGTTAAGACTTCTATACATGCACAAGCAGAAAACTATATTTCTAACTGGAAAGGGATGATGATGAAACAGGGGGAAGCTCAAGAAACAAGGAGAGACTTGGATTTTTGGTGCAAGCCTTTAAAAAGAATAACAATAATCATACAGAATATTATATCCATAAAGTGGCAGAAAGTAGTCTAAGAGCTAAACCAACATGGGATTGGAGAAAAGAGACTTTGCCAATAGGGATGATTGCAATTAGGGATATAGACAATAGGCAAGAGGGGGTTGTAATTTATTGGAGAAAACCGGCAAAGGAACCAAGGTATTGGGAGCAAATAACTAGAGAGGGAAAGATGATAAAAATGGGAAGACGCCAATAATTTATATGGACTGCAGGTTAGAGATTGCCTTCCCTATCAGGGATTGAGAACAGAGTATAGGCAAAGAGAAAGAAATAGGGGGGGTCCTAAATGAAAGACCAGCACTGGTAGAGTTTTTAGTAGAATCTAGAAGAGACGCTGCCATTAAAAATGAATAATTAGTAGAGCATATAAAATATTGCATGATAACTATAAGAATCAATCAGAGGAGGTTAGAATGGATTGGGAAGAGAGATTGGATAAGCAATTCACAAAGAAGCAATGGAAGGATACATGTATGTCTCCCAAATATGCAACAAAATCTAGAAGATTTAGGATTTTTGCCTGGAAATGTTTGCATAGATATTTCTATACCCCAAGTAGACTTCAGAGAATTTTTCCTCCGGAAGACCTCAAATGTTTGAGGTGTGACAGGGAAGAAAGAGGTAATTGGGAACATACTTTCTGGGAGCATGGTGAATTGGTGGACTTTAAGTATTCCTTGTGGGATGCACCGTTGGAAATGCTGGGTGGGCAGATTGGTCTGACAAGGGAGAAGATTTTTCTGAACTATGATACAGAATCGGACTTGCCTAGGCATGGTAAGGCCTTGCTGTGTCTAATAATGGTGGCTACCAAAAAATTAATTACTAAAAAATGGAAATCAAAATCTAAACCAACTATGCTAGATGTAGTGAATATAGTAACAGAGATAAAACAACTGGAACTGAGATCTTTAGTAAAGGGTAGGCGCAAGCTACATATGAAAAAAATGGGAATTGTGGGAGCAATGCATACAAGGGAGGAATGAAGTTTAAAAGGAGGCAGGACTTAAAAGAGCTATGTAATGTTTGACTGAAAAAGATTGGGTAGATTATAAGTGATGTATAATGTTTCAACTGGGAGTGTGTCAGTATGGTTTGTAATGCAAAATGCTTGCAATTAGGATTGTGTCGGTGTTTCCTAGGCTAACAACCACAAAGGTCTTTCTAAGCCTAGCCGTGCATCCCAAATCTCTGACAAGTTCTGATACCCTTGATAACTGTGAGCATGGGCCTGGGAGATGTACCATTTACAGGTTACCTGTTTGCATTAGAGACATAGGTGCCAAACCAGGGATGGATTTTTGATTTCCCATCCAATTGTCCAAGTTGCACTTGAATTAGGTTAGGGAGGAACTCTTCTTCACATGGATGGAGAGCCTGTTCTATAGACAGGGTAGTCTCTGGGATACATACCTATCTCTCCAGTAGCTCCTATTTATATCACAGGTAAGGTTTAAGTTTTTAGAGGAGGCAATTCTGCTACTGTTTGTTTTGTGGATATGCAGGAGGTCCATCAGAGTGGGGTCTGACAATGCCCTGTATGCCAGGTACAGATCTCCCCCTCAACAGCTTGTAGTAGACAAAATACAGGGATAGGGTCTTGAGGCAGTCTGCATAGGGCATTTTACTTACACCCTGTATTCCTTTAGTGAGAAACCTCTGTGGACATTCCATTTGTTGGATATGCCTGGTTAGGTACATACCAAAGGGTGCATTGTACTCAATGATAGGTCTGATGAATGCCAGATACAGTGGAACAATGACTTCCTTGGACTTAGATGCCATACCTTTGTTTATAAGTTGAGCAACATAAAATGATTTCCTCACCACTGTAGACACATGATGATCAAAGGCTAGATCACTATCTATGTGTGTCCCTAAGTCCCTGACTACTGGGTCAGCTCTAAGCGGTGTGCTGTCAATATGATAGTTACCAGGGATGGATGACTTCCCAAAGAATACTATTATGCATTTCTTGGCATTTAGTTTTAGTACATAACTCTGACATCAGTTATTTGTCTGTGTCAGCCCCTCCTGGAGAACATTTCTGTCAGTGTGAGATTAAATGACAGCTCCTAAATTGCAATAATCTGCAAATTTAGTCAGCCAGAGACCACCAACATTGGCCTTGACCTCTGAGAAGTAAATGCAAAAAAGGAGCAGTCCGAGGACTGATCCCTGAGGGACTCCACTTGTGACTGGTCTCTTTGTAGAGGTGGACTCTCTATTTATAACTTTCTGGGTCCTGTCTGTGAGCCAGTTGGATATCCACCTGGTGACATATGGGTTTGTACCTAACCTCTTGGGTTTGTCAACAATGCCTGAGTGGGGTATTGCATCAAATGCCTTGGACAAGTCAAGGTAGGCAGTGTGAATGATTTTGCCCTCATCCATTGCTTTGGTGACTTTCTCAAAGAAGTCCACCAGGTTGAGTAGGCATGACTTGCCCTTGACAAAACCAAACTGGGTTGGGTTCAGTGTCTGGAGGTTTACTATATCTCTATTGATTATCTCCATGATAATTCCTTCCATGGCTTTACATATAAGACTAGTGAGACTTATGGGTCTGTAGTTTCCAGGGTCTGTAGATGGCCTACCTTTGTGCAGAGGGTTGACTTTTGCATTTCTCCATTCATGAGGCATGAAGCCTGTTTGGAGGCTACAGTTAAATAGAAATTCCAGAGGCCCTGATAGGTCATGTTTCATGCTATTTAGAAGGCATTTCTATAAATGTATGACTGCCTATGTAGTAAGTGATGGTTTAGTAAAGATGTTTCTTATTAAAAAAGGCAATAATTGAGTAATTTATGTAATGTTGCTTAAGTTATATGATATATAGCAATATATGTGAAGTAAAATGTTTATGTTAATTATAGTGTGATCACTTTTATATGAATGTAAATGTGTCTATGTCACAAGTGATAATTCAATAAAGGTGTTTGAAAAAAATGCTTTAAGTCAATCATAGTGACATGCTTCCCCAATTTTGGGGAGTGTCTGTTACAATTAAGGCTGTCACTTGTGTCATCTATCTTGTCATTAGTGCACAAGTTTGTGTTTGACACTGACCATAATTCTGGTAGTGATAAACTGTGTTATATTTCAAAATGGCACAGTCTGTATTGATAATACGAAATGGTGGTAAACTGTCACATATACATGAGGATGTTGTGCAAAGGAGTTTGCCCTTAGTAGGTAATGAATAAGTGGTTGAAATAGGAAGCAGTCCTTGGGGGGGGAGTTAACAATTAACACTGTAAAAGCCTTTTATGAGAATATTGAAAAAGAATATTAAAAGATCATTATCCATACTAAAAAAAACAGTGTTGACTCAAGTGAGAAAGTGTGAATGTATGGTAAGAGTACAAAATCCATGCCATGATTTTCTGAGCATATTGGTCAAAAATTATCTGAATAATTTGTGTATTTTGCAGTATTTTCCTCAGAGTTCTGGCTTAGCCTTTGATTTATATAGTCTGAGAGATGACTGGAGTTTGAATATGTGTAATAATATGATTGGGTTTTCCAGACTATCAATAGTGTGGGTGCTGTCAATGAGAGATTAAAATTATGGATCACTGGCTTAATAATAAAGGAGCAGCTCTTAAAAAAAAGAAAAAAAGATGCAACTTTAACTCTGAGAAGGGTGTTTCATTGGTGAATCTGATAGTAACTTTTATACTGAAGACTAAGTTACTTTTCTTGAAGTGGAATTGTGGAATGCTAAGGTTATGGTGAAAGTTTGGTTGATTTAAATTCATTTCTACTTGATAACCAGAGGCGGCTCATGCTACCAGACTGCCGGTCTGCAGCCCTCCCACCTAGACAAAAAACAAAACAAAAAAAAAAATCCGTGAAACAAAAAATCCATTCAGACTGTCTTTATCGGCATTCCGAATGCAGAGACATAGGTACCCAGCAACCTGTGCTATACGATACCCAGAAATCTGTGCGGTCATGCGGTCGATGACCGCACAGAACAGAGGGGCTCCGGACTGCTTCCCTTGCAGTCAGGGCCAATGAGGAGTGAACTGAGAGCTATCTCTCTCAGCTCTCACGGGCGTCATGTAAATCAATCAGTTCAGCTGGATTATATGGCTTCCCTGCTTTGCTGGCACTTACAGGTAGGTCACTGGCTGGAAATGTGTTTGCAGGTCGTTTTGTGTGTGTGTGTGTGTGTGTGTGTGTGTGTGTGTGTGTGTGTGTGTGTGTGTGTGTGTGTGTAATGCCCCAGTTAACAAATGGTGGTGGGTAGAGATACTCAGGCTTGAACCCTGTACCTTGAATGGTGGTGTTAAGGACCTGAAGTCCCTACCCACCACCATTTGTAAAAAAAATCGCAGATCTTTGCCTCATATTTTATCTGATCTGTTCCTCATAATATCTGTGGTTTCTAAATATTGCAATGCTTGATATTTGATGGTACACTGGTAGCATTGTTGCTTTATAGCTGCAGGTTCTTGGGTTTGATTCTTGGCTGGCATGCCTTCTGTGTGGGGTCTGCATCTTCTCCCTGTGTTTGTGTGGGTTTGCTTTTGTGTCCTCCCATGTTATAAAGACATGTCTGCATTATTTCTTCCTGGGCCTCTGCTGAAAATTGTTTTTTGTTCCAAGTCAGATTGTCCTGATTAACAAATGTTAAATAAAATTGATGGTGCAGTGGTAGCATTGTTGCCTCACAGCTATAGGTTTTCTGGTTTGATTCTTAGCTGGGAGTGCCTTCTGTGTGGAGTCTGCATCTCATCCCTATGTTTGTGTGGATTTGCACTGGTGTCCTGCCATTTTACAAAGACATGTGTCTGCAGTATTTCTCCCTGGGCCTCTGTTGAAAATTGTTTTTGTTCCATCAGAAGTAAAATTGACAGGCATTTGAATTTCAGACTTCATATTCTACAGAAAATACATAGTAACACTTTTGGGACTGTATTACCCCATTATTGGCTTTGTCCAGGTTTTTTGTGGTAAGATTGACAACTATGGCAAAAACTGAATTCACTGAATATGTCTGAGGGCTGTATTCCCTCATTACTGGGTTTGTCCAGGTGTTTTGTGCTAAGAGGTTGACAGCTATGGTGAGAACTGAATTCATTAAATGATAGCCATTTAAGTTTCAGTCTTCCTCTCTTTCACAAAGCAGCTGATCTGGCGTAGTGGTATGTTGCTCTGACTGTTTTGCACAGGGACCTTGGCAGTAAAATGTATGGTGGTAATGCAGCATTTTTCTTTCACAAAGCAGGTGATTTGGCATAGTGGTGTGTTGCTCTGACTTTTTTGCACAAGGACCTTGGCAGTAAAATGTATGGTGGTAACATAGCATTTTATTCTAGCAACTTTTCCAAGATTATACAAGCAATGTTTAATGTGTCCCTGGTTTTTGGCCATTTGAAATAAATTTGACTTTTTCCAGATTTCTTGTGCTGTGAAGTTGAGATGCAGTTGAGTATTGATTAGATTTTACAAGCAGCTGAGAGCTGCAGGGGAAGAGAAGTTTAGTGCTGCTTATGCTAAGTCAGCTTGCATTGTTAATAGCACAACAGGTTGTGTACTTGCTTTTGCTGCAGAAGGTTGTTGGTTCTACTCCCACAAGGGGTGAATGCTGCCATACTGAAAAACTTAAGATACTAACTATGAGCCTGTTATCAGTTTGCCATCCATTTCCTATTGCAATATTACTAGCTTATTTTAATGTAATATAGGCAATTTATTCCTCAGGGGCATCAGACACTTTATTTTAGATGAAACCATGAAATATAAAGGTGTTTGCTAGCAGCAACCTCTTCATTAGTTACAGATTTATTTAATGTGGAATTTAGATGAATTTTTTACTTCTTCAGAGATTGTGCATATTTACTGATAATGGTGGACTGTAGAATTGTGCATATTTACTGATAATGGTGGACTGTAGAAGTTTGAGTAGACTTTTATGTTGGAAATGTTCTGAACTGGACAGTTTTGTCATTATTGGTGCATGTGTTTTGTTTCATTGTTTACTGGAAAAATGTTCAAAACAATAGGAAGGTGTATCAAAGAGCACATGTATGTTTCATATGCAAGGGGCCTATGATTTGAAAACAGCCCAGAATTAATCTTTATCTGCCATTGGTAAAATGTATTTTCTTTGAATGTGGGTTTCAATGCTGTTTCAGTGAATGTGAGTTTCAAGGGTAGAGAAGTTCTAATGCTAAGTTTGTTTAGCAGATGTCTTAGTGTTTGTGCTGTAAAATGCAAAATAAAACTTTCAAATGAAGTCCAAATCATCATAGAAGTAAATCAGTATGCACATTAGTGTTTATGGTAAATGGAGTGAAATAGCCAAGTAATGGATCATTGGAATCGCTGCAGGGGGAGGCTCCATTCAACCATGATTTTGTGAGGGCTTAGACAGCCCCAGCTGAACTATACCTCCCAACTGTCCAGATTCTCAAAGAATGAATAGATTTTTGCTTATTTTTGGTTTGTTCCTCATAAAATTTGTGGTTTTCTGGCAAATCATTTAGGAATTAAGTCACTAAACAATGACATACTGGGCATGCTAAAGTAAGATCTGTTGTTCTATCAACTGTCTCAGTTTATACAAGAGCAATTTTTAGTACTGTTTATATGTTCCCCCAATATATTTGGCCTTGTCCAAATTTATTGCATTAACAGGTTGAGAGGTACATGCAAATAAATTGCTTTATAGAATTAGGCATAGCCAAACCTCTCAACTGTCCCTGATTTTGGCTCAAAATGTTGCTCTTCCCCTAATAATCCCTCCGCAAAATAGCAATTTTGGAAGAAAACATGGAGGGTTTACAGTTAAGAAATAACTGTAATAATTAGGGTTATAGATTACTTTTATTTCAGAAATGCATGTAGATTCTTTTATTTTGTCAGCTGCTCAGGTTAGCAGTACTAATATTAAAATGTCCCTTCTTTGACAGGTTCCCAGCTGTATTGTGTGGCTATTTTATATTTTTACATCACATTTTTGGTCCATTTTTCATAAAATTGTGTTTTTCTTTTTTGGCAAATTAGTGACAAATCATTAAAGACTGAAGTTAGAAAATAATGTTTCAGATTTCATACCATTCAGAAATTTCATACTAATGCGAGACCTATTCTATTATCTTTCTAAGTTTATAAGAGCAATATTTTAAAAATTGTCCTTATTTTTGGGCCTTTGTCCAGATTTCTTGCTCTGAGGTTGAGAGGTATGACAAATGTCAGGGTCATCACAGTCAGCCAGAGACATTTCAAATGGTGACATACTTGTTGCACCCCACTCCCCCATGTAGTGACTCTGGATGTGTCGAAGAAAGGCAAGGAGTAGTTATGCAGTGTAAATGTGCAGAGTACCCCCCCCCCCCACCCATCCAAGGTAGACACAAGTACTAGAGTGGCTTTTCATCTGTCCTTGATTTTTGCAGAATGGTCTGGTTTCTGTCATTTTTTGTACTGTTGATTTATGCTTATTACTCAAACTGCCTGTTGCTCTGTGTTTAAGTAGCAATACTTTAATGACCATCAGGTAAGCTTGGCTGAGATTGTAAGATGCAAGTAAGCTTTAATAAGCATACTGTTAAGAATTGTCAACAGTGAAAGCCTTTCTTTTGTTACCATGTAGAGAATACTTAATTAGATAATGTATAAGCCTTGGGTATTGAAATGCATATGACAGTATTTGTAATAAGGGACAGGATTACATTATTTTAAGAAGCTCATTACACTTGGAGACTTCCAGTCATCTCTGCAGGCTTTACCCGTAAACTAAACAGAATGCCAATCATGTGGTCCATAATCTGTACAGTAATCCTTTTAAGCAATGTATCTTGAGCTTATTTCTTGTTTGCTTTTCATTTTTTACTTTGATCATGTTTTCCCTTTGAAACAAGTAGATAGTTGTCAGGCAGCAGGTCTTTTTTTGGATAAGGAACATTTTTACAAGTGGGGGCATCCGAGATTTCTACTTTCAGCATGTTACTTAAGTTGGTACTTTAATAAAGCTGAATATAAATTAGAACTGCAATGCAAGAAGTGGTTTGAGTTTGAGTGCTGCTTATTTTTCTTATATTTGATTTTGACTGGCATTCTATTAATGTATTTAAAAAAGTAATTTATTTTTTCATGCCTCACAACCTTTGTGTTTCCATCTTGATATTAAGTAAGCTGTCATGCAGCCAATGCATTGAAATATTTTTATTCTTCTACACTTCATTTTGTCATGATTGGACTCTCATAATGACAGTTTGCCACCCACAGCAGTGTATTTAGTTAGTTTTTGTGGTTTTGAACATAGCTCCTCCCCTTTCTAGTTGGCCACACCCCTTCCCATTCACCCCACCCATTCAGCTGTCTCCTGCAGCCCCCTTTTGATTTGAAGTCACCAGCCGCCACTGTTAATAACTGGTCATTTGAGGTAACAGGGGTGCAGACTCAATGCATGCACTCATTAGATAAGCGTTAGGTGCTTATATGCTTAGTGTACAAAGACTTGGATTGAGTTGAGGAATTAAGTTTCAACACCAACAATAAATGTTTTAAACCTCTGCAGAACTTGTTTAAGAGTATATATGGAACCAGATAGTGATTTTCAATAAAGTAGGCAGATTTTGCAGTACTTACTGGTTTTCTTAGTTTGACATAGGTTTTGATATTTCAAAAAATTCTGTTGTTGATTGAATATGGACTATTGTAAATGGTTATTTTGTGGGAAATATATACATTTTATTTCATTATTGTTATTGGTTAATATTTAAAACTTTAAAAATGAAAAATTCTGTTCTTGCCTTAATTCATTTTTTTCTATTTTTTCAAGCCTTATCTTTTTATATAAGTGATTTTATTTTACTTGTTAGACAACGGCACCTATGACATTTGAATTTTCTGCACATAGTTGGCTAAAGGTATTTTGGATGTTTAACAATAGGTCGTAAAAAAAGGATAAGCTTACTCTGTGTTTAATATGGAATATAATTTGGTTTGGTCCCAATTATCAAGACTTAGTTTGAGCTTGCTGTTGGCTGGAATGGATAAGGAACAGAATGTTTTGATGACATGAGGGAATTTCTACATTTATCAATGAAAGAAATGTGACTTATTGATGAGTGGTTAGTTTGTGCTTTGGCTTCTATTGTAGTTTTGAATAAGTGTTTTAGAACGTTGCTTATTATTATTATGCATTAAAAAGAGCACGATTTATTAGTAAGATGATGCATTGTTGACATATTTATTAGCAGAGATTAGCTCTAGAAAGAAAATAATTTCTTTAGTGAGACATGGCTCGGTTTGATAAACTGAAATGTTTGCTATAGCAAGTGTATGTAGTGGAAAGTTGTAGTTAGAAGCAAAATAAATATTTGCTTTATTGCCTGAGGATAATAATGACAGTATATTAATCAATGTGCATTTAATGGTAAAAAGGGACTACATCTCATTCCTTGGTATGTTATTGTCTATGAACAAGTATGCAAACATTGTTTTGTTTTTTTTAATCTTGTCCAAAAAAATAACATATGTTCTTGGTCAATGTGGAATATTATTTTTGTAGTGAATGGAATGTAACTAGTGATATAAAATTATTTGTGTGAATAAAAATGGTTTTGACATTGATGTCAGCATGCAAAAAAGAAAAAAATCTTATATTTACATTTTCACATCATTAAGTACGTTTTATCATTCTGCATTTTTTTGGACTCCGGCTTTTCAGAAAAGTACTTTTGATGTGTTGGTTAATCATCAGTGATGTTACCATAGCCAGTATATGTTTCTATACAAGGAGGAACGCAATCTAATGTATACTTAGCAGTATGTATTTATTACTTATGAAGTTCTTAAAGTGTGGTAACAGGAAGGATGTCTTTAGTATGTGCTGTACAAAACAGCAACATTTTCATCATATGATTGTTTTATAGGTTCATAGGTGTTTACTAGGCTAACGACCACAATGCCCTTTTTAAGCCTAGCCATGCCTCCCAAATCTCTGACAAGTTGTGATACCCTTGATAAGTGTAAGTATGGGCATGTGGGATGAATTATTCACAGGCTGCCTGTTTCCATTACAGACATAAGTGCCAAACCAGGGATAAATTTCTGTTTTCCCATCCAATTGTCCAGGTTGCACTTGAATTGGGTTAGGGAGGAACGCTACTTCACATGGATAGGGAGCCTGTTCCATAGATGGGGTAGTCTCTGGGATACATATCTATCTCTCCAGCAGGTCCTATTTATATCACAGGCAAGGTTTAAGTCTTTAGAATGGATAATTATGCTACTGTTTCATTTGTGGATATGCAGGATGTCCATCAGAGTGTGGTCTGACAATGCCCTGTATGCCAGGCATAGATCCCATCTCAAAACCCTGTGGGAGACAGAATACAGTGATAGGGCCTTGGGATGGTCTGCATAGGACAAATTACTTATGCCCTGTATTCTTTTAGTGAGGAACCTCTGTGGACATTCCAATTGTTGGATATGCCTGGTTAGATACATACTAAAGGTGGCCTTGTACTCAATGGTTGGTCTGATGAGTGCCAAATGCAGTGGAAAAATGACTTCCTTGGACTTAGATGCCATATCTTTGTTTATAAGTCTAGCAACATAGACTAATTTCCTCACCACTGTAAACACGTGTTGATCAAAGGCTAGATTACTATCTATGTGTGTCCCTAAGTCCCTGACTACTGGGTCATCTCTAAGGGGTGTGTTGTCAATATGATATTTACCAGGGATGGGTGACTTTCCAAAGGATACTATTATGCATTTCTTGGCATTTAGTCTTAGTCCATGGCTCTGACACCAGTTGTTTGTCTGTGTCAGCCCCTCCTAGAGAACATTTGTGTCAGTGTGAGATTAAATGACAACTTTTAATTTGCCAGCATCTGCAAATTTAGTCAGCCAGAGACCACTGACATTGACCTTGACTTCTGAGAAGTAAATGCCAAAAATAAGTGGTCCAAGTACTGATCCCTAAGGGACTCCACTTGTGACTGGCCTCTTTGTAGAGGTGGACAGCCCATTTCTAACTTCCTGGGTCCTGTCTGTGAGCCAGTTGGCTATCCACCAGGTGACATACAGGTTTGTACCTAACCTCTTGGATTTGTCAACAATGCCCAAGTGGGGTATTGCGTCAAATGCCTCGGTCAGGTCAAGGTAGGCAGTGTGAACGATTTTGCCCTCATTCATTGCCTTGGTGACCTTCCGTTGGTTAGAAGTATTTTTCAACACATTTTTGCAGCTTCACTAATTTTCAGTGGTCCCTAATATATCCACAAGATCTTTTTAAAGCATTGCATATGACATAAAGTTGATAGCTTTCAAGCCACTAGTTAGAGGAACTGTTGAGTGTTGTCTGGTTTTGTAGAACTGGGGACACCGATAGCTAAATAGTGTCTTAAGGATAGGATGGAGAAAATGAGCTACGTTTCTTGTAGATACCATGAATCAGGCACACAGATGATACTGTTGGAGTAAGCTTCTCCATGACTTTGCCTTAAAGGAGACATATGTTGCTGTTCATGGAGTCCGCAGATCTGAATAGTTTGCTGGTAACTATGTGGAAAGCTTTGTATTCTCCACAGAGTTATCTGTAGTAAAGTTTGTGTATCCCATGTCATAATGATTCCTTGGCATATGAGTTAATGAGGGTTGTGAGAGAGGAAACATAAATCAACCACAAATATGTCATTAATCCCCCAACATGGGATCTGTGTGTTTTGCTTTACACTGACACATGCTGGGATTACTGAATGTTAACTGCATGAACACTGTGATTTGACGGTGCTGAAAGCAGACAGTAAAGCAAACCTGCTATTTATTTTTTTCATTATTTAATAAATTGGCAAAAGAGTTAGTCTGAAGATTGCTTTCTGTTATGGCTTTGATGGAACAAAGAGAAAATGAAATAGACAACATAATGAATGCAATGTAAAAAATATTCAAGAACAACAAAAAGATTGTATCTACTTTGCATTTTAGTTATACACACCACATTATACACCTTATGCTCCTTAAATAAGCTAATCAGAATAACTATATTGTGAAAAAAACATGTTTAAATCTTAATCAAAGAACTTAAAGAAATGCAAATATTGCATACATATGATATACAAACCTAATAATTCAGAAAATAAAGTTAGTACATGATGCCACCTAGGCTAATTACTACATCGATAAGACACCCCTAAGAGTTGATCCAGTAGTCAGGGGTCTGGGGACATATGTAGACAGTAGTCTGGCCTTTGAAACCCCTAAGAGCTGACCCGGTAGTCAGGGGGTCTGGGGGCATACGTAGACAGTAGTCTGGCCTTTGGCCAACACTTCGCCAAGGTGGTAAGAAAATCATTCTGTGTCGTACAGCTTATAAGTAAAGGAATAGCATCCAGGTCCAAGGAGATCATAGTGCACTTTATACAGCCCATATCAGACCCATCATTGAGTATAATGCCACCAGGAGCATGCACCTGACCAAACAAATGCAACAGTTGGAATGCCGACAAAGGTTCCTTACCAAGAGAATCCAGGGTATAAACACATTCTCCTATATGGATCACCTTAAAGCCCTGTCTCTGTTTCTCCTACAGGTTGCTGACAGGCAATCTCTGCCTGGCATACAAGGCATCATCGGATCAAGCTCTGATGGACCTTTTGCACATCCACAAAACAAACAGCATCAGAGACACTAGATCCAAGGATTTAAATTTTTCTTGTGACATAAATAAGACATGTTGGCAAGACAGATATGTGTCTCAGAGGATCCCCATGCTCTGGAACAGTCTTCGCATCCATGCGAAGCAGAGTCCATCCCTTACACTAAGCATAACCTTAACCGATGGATGGGAAATCAGAAATTTACCAGGGGCTAGACTCCATGTGTCTGATAGATAGACAGAAGCAGGCAGTAATGCCCAAACAAACATACCCTCCTCCATATAACTGTAAAACTTCCTAATAAACATAGCCTCCTCATAATAAACACTCATGATGTATAGGGGCACAGTTGGGTTGGATTACACAGCTAGGCATATAAAGGCACTGGTGGTCATTAGCCTAGTATATAACTATGACCCTGTAAATGTAAGACTTTATTCTTTTATCACTTAACTTTAGTTATGAATAGCTTATGGCTCTAAATTACTATAATGGCATTATATTAACCATTAAAACTAAGACATGATCAAAGATACTAATTTTCCATATTTCTAGAAAAACAATATAAAATTCCAGTATTTGAACTACTAGAATATTGGGTAAACCTGGTACTTTATGGAATTTACCATTTTAGGTCATGAAACCTGTTCACCAAATTGCGTGCTTTTTAAACTTACTGCTTATAAAACTGTATTATATTCAGTGTTCTGTACTTAAACCCTGAAATTCAGAAGGGCTTAGTACTATGTGGAAGTCATATCACAGATGGTTTCTTCATCATGGTAATCCTTTCAGAGACTGTCTACCATCATGGATTTCCCCTTGCAATAGCTGTAGCATGATGATTGGTCTTGCAAGGGACGCTGCATGCTAATAGAGCAATCCAGGAGAGTGGCTTATGATAATTAGCCATGTCTTCTTCCACAGAAATGGCTACAGATCTGAATTAACTTTTCCGAGTCACATTTTTCTCTGTGAGAAAAAAGTAAATGCATTTCACTTCTATGGGAGAAGTAGCACTACAGGTTAGTACAGAGTGTGTGTGTGTGTGCGTGTGTGTGCGTGTGTGTGCATGTGTGTGTGTGTGCATGTGTGTGTGCGTGTGTGTGCGTGTGTGTGTGTGTGTGTGTGTGTGTGTGTGTGTGTGTGTGTGTGTGTGTGTGTACACGTTTGTGTGTACCTGCAAATGCCTGTCTCTCTGGGTGGTCACACTAGGGGAAGTAAGCAGAGTATGCTGTCTCTAGCTGTGTGTGTGTGTGTGTGTGTGTGTGTGTGTGTGTGTGTGTGTGTGTGTGTGTGTGTGTGTGTGTGTGTGTGTGTGTGTGTGTGTGTGTGTGTGTGTGTGTGTGTGTGTGTGTGTGTGTGTGTGTGTATGCGAGCTAGAGCTTGTGTGTGCGCATGTGTGCATGTGTGTAATGAATGCATGGGAATGTGTCTGGCAGTGTGAAAGGGAGTATGTGTATGGGTGTATGTGTATGGGGGTGTGAATATGCTACTACAATACTTGGGGTGGTTGGGAAAAACACAAGCACTGTCAGGTCTGATAGTGCAGGGGTCAGTTCAGCGGCATGGTAATGAGCTGCTGATGAGCTGTTTCTCTGTGCTTGTACTTTACCATGTCACTGAATCAAAGATTTTTTCTATCACACTAACTGACCAACCCTAAATCATCACCTGAATCTGTTCAGATTTTGATCTTATATATAGTATAATGGAATCTTAGTAATAATAGGTAGTTACACATAGTAATTGTTGGTACCATTCTTAGAATTTAGGTCAGATAAACAGAATTAAAATTTTAAGAACAATAAATCAGTGTTCCAGGCCATGAATGCAACTTAAGTAATTGTTTGGAGCAAGACAATACATGAAGAGAAGAAAACTAAATGGAAAAATAATGAGGTTGAACACTGACCTAGGATATGACACTCCAGAAAAGGGATCCCTAAATTACTTGTGCTTGAACTGCTGACTTGTTGAGAGTCTGATAAATACTCTCAGTAAGCTTCTTGCATTTGTGCAAACTGATGACATGAATCTTTTAACCTTCGCAGAAATGTGTCAGAGGAAAAGCAGCCATAACTTATCGGTCGTAGGTTGTACAATGTTTTAAATAGAATACTGTAAAAGAAGGAGAAGCTGTGTGAGTCTTGAAGAAAATGGAAACTGAATCACGGCCATCAGTGGAGTGTTAAATATGTTAGTTTTATAGTGTTTTCAGACAAGACCTATGGAAAGATCATAAAACAATGGCAGAAGAAAAGGACTGCTACAAAACACTGGCAGGCAATGAATCCAAAGTAAACAGTTGTGATACTGGGTCAGCTAAATCTTTTGAGTATATATTTATTTAATTATTTGTGTATTTTATTTATATCCCTTTTGGGATGTACCTTACCCGACACCTGCAGCAATTAGAAAGACCCCAAAAGTATCTCACCAAGAGGATCAAGGGTCTCAAACAGATGCCATATGCTGCTCGGTTAAAAAAACTCCAGCTCTACAAAGTTGCATACCGCCTACTTCGAGGCGATCTATGCCTGACATACAAAGCTATGTCAAATCCAGAATTAATGGACATACTCCACCTCAGTAAATCTAAATCCCTTAGAGCCACACGCTCGAGGGACTTGAACCTCAGCACAGAAATAAATAGAACTTGCTAGAGGGACAGGTTCATAACCCAGAGGCTCCCTTCGCTCTGGAATAGAATTCCAGTTCATGTGAGGCAGAGCACCTCACTGAATCTCTTCAAGAAGAATCTCGATAAGTGGATGGGGGATCGTAAGTTTGTCCCAGGGATTACTCCCGTGTCACTATTAGACAGAGGCACAGTAAACTAAACCTTAAAAAGGGCACAGTATACTCAAATCAAGGGGTGGCATAAGCCATACAGAATCGGGCTAGGCTTATAATTGCCCCAGGGCAGATAGCCTAGTATGAACCTATGAACCTATGAACCTATAATAATTTGTCTTCTGGGTGAAAAGATTGATATTGCAGACTATTCTCAGGTGTGAAGTTCGCCACTGGGTCCAAAAAATTAAATTTTATAAATGAAAATATTAGCAAACCTATTGAGCCAAGGCAACACATCTTTAGGAGATGGGAGAAAACCTGAGTACATGGAAGAAACTTAGGAGGTTATAACAAAAACATGCAGAGTCCATGCAGACAATTAGCAAAGGTTAGCATCGAACTCCAGATGAGGCAGTGGGTAAAGAATACTAAGCACTCTGCTGCCACACTGACTGCAATACTGATACAAAAAAATCAGTCCCTATAGAATATATTGCAGGACTACTAAAAGGCCAGGAATGGCTACTCTAAGTGTGTTGGTGGAATGGCTGGTAAGGGTGAACAAAAATAAGCTGTCTTTGTCAGCTTGTCGATTATTTCTTCTTATTTGCCTTTACAAGACAGTTTAGTATTTCCTTTGTGAATGTGGCATTATGGCTGATATCAAGAGGATAACTAAAGCAAACTAGGGTGGAGTCAATGAACAACCGAGATGTTAAATGTTTGTATACCTGATGTAGGTTTAAAGAACATAACCCCGATGAAACAGGATTTCAAAAACACTGATCTTAGAGCAAGTGCAAAGTTAGCAAGGTGATAAAATTATGATTTTCATAGCTGTTATTTTCTGTAATGGCATTGTAAGGCCACTCAGTTTCTTGGATGTCCTTTCCTGTACATTGCCAAATATTGATTGTTCTCTGCAGATGACAGGGAAGCAATTACATCAAGTAAAGGATCTGGATATCACTGGGTCTTGTACTATATAAAGGTATCAGAATACCACACATAACAATCATTGGTATAATTCCTGGAATTTCAGATCAGGTAAACAGAGATCTTCAGCATTTTTTAACCAAAAAAATCACTGGTCTAAAAATTCTTAGTTATCAGAAAAGGCTTGAAGCTTTATCCCTATACTTAGTGTTTTACCATTTCTTATATGGTGATTCATGTGTTGCCTTCCATTCCATAGAGGACCCAACCCTCCTTGATTTTGGACAGTCTCAGTATCTCCTCACACAAGGGAGGAACAATAGTAGGACCTCTTTTTCTCTTTTTACTTGTAAATGACAAAACAGAAGAACTTGTTTTATGTGTATGTGCACGTGTGTGTGTATAATATATATATATATATATATATATACATATATATATATATATATATATATATATATATATATATATATATATATATATATATATATATATATATGTGTGTGTGTGTGTGTGTGTGTGTGTATATATATATATATATATATATATATATATATATATATATATATATATATATATATATTATCCCCCACCCCCATGTAGCTTATCAACCTCACAGTAACTTCTAGGAGAAACTGAGACTTTTATGACAAGGGACTGAGATTTTTTAATGCACTTATTTTCTCTCCCCAGTGTACTTTAGACTTTGGAAATGCAATTGCTATAATACAGGTTTGTATATGTACTATTAATTATGGTCTACAACTTCTCCTTTGGTTGAAACAAACAAATATGTCTGACCTGTATATAAACTAAAGGGATTAGAAACAGTTTCACTGCTTGCATTTTACATCCATATCTATACCTATAATAAAAGCCTTCCAGTTTTTCAATTTATGTATTATCTTTTGCTTAGTCTCTTTCCACATATCCTTAGCTGCCATAATAAAATTATTTTTATTCCATACAACCTCGTCTTATCATGTTCACATAAAGATGGGGATTGCTGAACCAATTCATGTGTGGGTACATAGTTTACTGCTGTAGCCTTTGTTTTACATTTATTTTTATATCCTGAAAAGACCTGAAACTGTCTCAAAATATTCTACAGCAGAGACATGTCCTTTTTATATGTACTATGAGCATAATTCAGTAAAGATGTATACTGCTCATGACATGGTGCCCAGAAAAGGGCTTCCTCTCTGGAAACCTCCCCTCAGTTGACACCAGAAGGCAGTGCCCCTGCAAATTCTCCTCGCCACCACTCCCAAAACAGAGTGGTTTTGGCTGCTCATTTTCATTTCTGCCAGTCACTACCTCTGGCACCTGGACTTGCTGTTCAAACATGGGTTTCCAGCAATGGTGTTAGGACCAAAACCTGTATGCCAAAGGTGTGAGGACAAACTACTAATTCAGACTAGCAAAATTAATAACACAGCCGGTGATTCTCTCTTTGCAAACTCTGTAAGTAGATCCTGGAACTCACTTCCAGCTGATATTACCTTACTTTCCACCTTAGGTCAATTTAAAACTGGACTCAAACAACATTTGTCACTTAACTGGCTATGTCAATGTATCAAGCCTGGCTAACTCTCTAGAATGTGCAAAAATCTGTTAACCAGTTTACTGTGTAATTTAATTTAATCCTGACCTGTGCTCAGGATTAACTGTAACCTGTGGAACTTGTTTAACTTGCTTACTTATGTAATCTCTGTAAATAGTCTGTTTGTAATATGTAATGCTGGTATTATGTAATGCTGCATCTGCTTACCCTTGGAGCTTTTCTCCCCGGGCTTCCGCTGAAAATGGACACGCATCCAGTCGGACTATCCCGGTCAACAAATGTAAAATAAATAAATATAAAAATAAAATGATGACCCAGAAACCGACATCACCACCCTCCTCTACCCAGAAATGCTCTGCTCACTTTCTTATCTCCCTGCATTTAGCAGAATGCAAACTTGCAACATGAAAGGAACCTGGAAAGGTCAATGTTAAAGCAGAATTTAAAAACTTAGTCCTTTTTGTCCTGTCAAATAAGTATTTTTTAGCTAAAAAGAATTAATATCATCTTGTAAAACACCAAAAGGAAGCACCCATCCATAGTACTCAATTTCTGTGATCTAGATGTGTGAAACGGAATCCTACTGTGTCTATAAGCATATCATAATGGCAGAATGTGCTGTTATGTTTTTACCAAACAACTCCTTGTGCAGGGCGGATGTCCTCTTACTTAATTGTAATAACACCATTAATAATAACATGTTACATTAAGGCAAACAGAATGAATGACGCACCCATACTGTAGTACACTAAGCAACGTTAAAAAGAGTTCAGCTTAAATTTATCTGTACTGTCTGTTTAAACTTCTCTGTGGTAGGGTGATGAAAAGTTCAAACGTTTGTTGCTCTTTCTTTGTTACAGAGAGCTTTGTCAGATCTGATTTCAGTATCCTTTTCCAAAAATTGCTTTACTGATTCCTTCCATAGGTCTCCATTTTAGCTTTCTGTTTCTGTTTTTATTTCATCTCTTACCAGTAGATTTCTGAGAAAGGCAAGGAAAAATAATGTGCATTTCTGTTCCCTATGTGATTTATTTTTATCATAGCTATGCAGATTAAGTCATAGAAAAGTAACTCTGTTTATTTACTAAAATGTCATGCATATGATGAAATCTATTGCAACTCTCTAGCCTGATTTTTAAGATTGTTCTGAGTGTAGTTTGTATGTGTTTGAGTCAAAGAGAATACCCCTATGTTCTTTGCTAGGCATGAAAAGAGATGTAAGCTACGTAAAACATCTATTAGGTTTGGCATCTGATTTGTCAATTCCATCCATCCGGCCATCCATCCATAGGATCATAGGATCATAGGAGATTACTAGGCTAATGGCCCTGGGGCCCTTACAAGCCTAGCCAAGAGTTTATCCCCAAAAAGAAACCTCAGTCAGCACCTGTCACCCCTGTCAGTGAAGGACACAGGTAGAACCCCTGCGACAAATTTGTGGTTTCCCATCCACTCATCAAGGTTGCACTTCAAGAGGGTCAGCCAGGTGTTCTGTTTGATGTGTATGAGAAGTCTATTCCAGAGACAGGGCAGCATCTGGGAGACAAACCTGTCTCTGCAGCAGGTTTTGTTGCTGTCACATATTAGATTCAGGCCTTTTGAGCGGGTAGTGCGTGAGGAGTTAGACTTACGGATATGGAAGATCTCTAGTAGGGCAGGGTCAAAGATTGCCTTGTAGGCGAGACACAGATCACCCCTGAACAATCAGATCCATTTGTATCAATCTGTTTTCTAAATCATGGTAAGGGTGACTGAGTTGACAAAATGAATGGGGTGGACCATACTACCCTGCAACCGCCCCCAACTCATCCTGTGGTATTCCCAGGAGTTTTTGGGAGAGCTAAAAGAAATAAACTTGCCAAAGTACCATGTCTACTCCAGGACCTCATTCCAGCAGCACATCCTACAGGAGAGAGATTTAGGGGGCATCATTGTTGAGTGCCCTAATGGCTTCAGCTAATCCCTTTCAACTTGGCAGAAGAAGGAGATGCTCCTAGAATTATGAGCTTCTGACTTCATCATGGAAATTAAGTCTAGCGACTTTGAGGAGACTCCTCATTGCCAGTGTTTGTATCTCTGATTTTATCTTTTCAGTCTCTATTCAAGGCTTGTGACCATGCATGAGAATAGGGACATAGGCTGGTGGGTAAATTAAAAGCTTTATCCTTTGAACCAGCTCTCACTTCATCTCCACAGTCCAGTGCAATGCCTGCAGTGCATCCACCATTGTACTCATTCACTAGTCAGTATCCTGATATCTTCTACTTAGTACAAGACCCAGTGATAACTAGATTCCGTACAAGACCCAGTGATAACTAGATTCCGTACAAGACCCAGTGATAACTAGATTCCGTACATGATGTAACTGCTTTACTGCCACCTGTAGAGAGCAATCTATGCTTGCTAAGACAGAGCCATGAGTTCTGAATTTGAGGTGCTGATTTTTATTTCAGACCTTCACACTGAGCAGTGAGACATTACATTTCCTTCTACAGAGCACAGTAATCTTCATCTTTCGGCTTTTCCCGGTTAGGGGTTGCCCCAGCGGATCATCTGTCTGCTCATGATTGGCAGTGGAGTTTTACAGTGTCGAGTTGCCAGCCCGGCGCCCAACCTTCCACAGAAGGCACACACATGCACACACTCACACCTAGGACCAATTTAGAGTGTCCAGTTCACCTACTGCATGTCTTTGGGATGTGGGAGGGAACCGGAGCAGCCGGAGAAAACCCACGCGACCACAGGGAGGCCATGCAGACTCCACACAGAAGGCACCCCAGCTGAGAATCGAACCGGAGAACCTCTTGCTGTGAGGCGGCAACGCTAACCGCTGCACCGCACAGTAATGTGATGTTAAAAAGGATAGCATTATCTGCTAGCAAAAAGGTGAGGTGCTCATATCTGGTAACACACTGCAGAACATTAGGGATGAGGTCCTCATATCTGGTAACATACTGCAGAACGTTAGGGATGAGTCCTCATATCTGGTAACACACTGCAGAACGTTAGGGATGAGTCCTCATATCTGGTAACACACTGCAGAACATTAGGGATGAGTCCTCATATCTGGTAACACACTGCAGAACGTTAGGGGTGAGTTGTTTAACAAGCCTAATCCTGTCGTCCTGGCTTTGATTCCTTCACTCTCCATTTGCCTGCAGTACGGCTCTCAGCAAGTCACTGAAGCAGACTGTGCTCCCAGGCTATCACTGAAATGGGCCTAAGCCTAGCTGAACAAACATATAAATGCTTCTAAAATGGATACTCTCCAAAATCCTATATGGCATATAGGTTCATAGGTTCATAGGTTCATACTAGGCTATCTGCCCAAGGGCATTTTTAAGCCTAGCCCATAGTTATGTGGCTTTCGCCACCCCTTTAGTTTGAATAAAAACTATGCCTATCATTTTTCTGTGCCTCTGTCAAGCAGTGACACTGAAGTAATCCCTGGGGTATATCTGCGATCTCCCATCCATTGGTCAAGATTCCTCTTGAACAAGGCCAGCAGTGCTCTGCCTCACATGTACCGGGATTTTGTTCCACAGCATAGGGAGTCTCTGGGTGATGAATCTGTCCCTCCAGCACGTTCTATTTATAACCGTGTCAAGGTTTAAGTCTCCGCCTTGTGGTTCTGAGGGATCTAGATTTTTGAGGTGAAGCATATTCATCAAATCTGGGTTTGACATGGCCTTATATGTCAGGCACAGGTCACCTCTGAGCAAGCGGTATGAGACTGAATAAAGCTGGAGTTCTTTCAGTCGGCAAGCATAAGACATATTTTGAGACCCTTTATCCTTTTGGTGAGGAACTTTTGGGGCCTTTCAAGCTGCATCAGGTGTCTGGTCAGATACATTCGACGGGCATTGTACTCAATCATAGGTCTAATGAGTGATGAGTACAGGGGGACGATGACCTCCCTTGATCTAGATGTGAATCCCTTCATGATCAGGTGGGCGATATAGAAGGTTTTCCTAACTACTTTAGCAACATGAGTGTCAAACGAAAGACTACTGTCAACTTGGGTCCCCAGATCCCTGATGACTTTTTCTGTGCTCAGTGGATTGTCACCTATATGGTAGCTAGGGGTAACCTTGTTTTTCCCGAAGGGTATGACTATGCATATAACAATTACTAAATTACTAAGTACAAAGGAATTATAACTAGCTGTTCTGGTGGTCTGAACCATCCCTCAGCTTGGCACCCACTTAACTTTAAGTTGAGGAGCAAAAAAGAAAAAAATAAATGGCTCCTCGTGTTTATTAGGAACAAAAAAAGGTCTTTCCCCTTTTTATAATCGTAGCAAACCAAAATGTGGTAAGTGACTTGCTACAGCTTACACCACAAATGAGCGCAGAAGCAATTTCTGATTTCTGTAGTATTGCTGATGCACTGCTATGCTGCATACATTATGCAGTCAACAAAAGATACATAAAAAACAACAAAAATAGCAAATACAGTAAACTAATGAACACTTTATTAATTAAAATAAAAAAGTTTTGGTTCTTTTAGCTTTATTTGTTTTTGTTATTTTATTTTATAGCTTTTTCACCTGTTGGGACTCTCTTTGTTTTTTTAAACAAAAACACATCACCAGTGGGTGATATAATCTCTCTCTCTTGTCCGTTTACATTAATGAGAAGCAAACATGATCATTATGCTAGCTTATAAATGAGGTGCATTAATGAGCCTTAGAATATGAGCTGCTTGCCACAGAACTGTGTAGCTGTTAGAGTGCTATTAACAGTCTGTTCACAATATGCTTCCATATCTTACAGCATAAAAAGGTCTTTCTTCTTTCACAACTGTAGAAAACCACTTGTGCAGCTTATCCCCCACATGAAGCATTAAATCACTTCAGTCCTGACTGAAACTGCAGGCTCAGCATTAATTTCTGATTGCCAATACTGCACTACTGCTTGATCAGTACCTGCCAATCTTGTCCTCTAACACTTTGAAGCTGGGACATCTGCCCCTTCACCTCACTCTAGCTTTGCCACTGAAGCACAATGTCTTAATTTACTCAAAACTCAGCACTGAAATAACCATCGGCATTTCTACCATCTTTCTGCTTTAGTCAGGTGATATTCAACCAAACTCAGAAACATTATTGCCTCCCACCATAGTAAGAATAAGTAATGCCAATATTTTATATAATATAAGTCCATTATCAGCCACCAACACTACCATAACATACACGTTTAATAATATACAAAGTAGGCCCTCAACTACACACATCAACAACAATGTCCACACAAGAACTTTTACCTCCAATATTGCAAACAGCAGCACCCAGCTGTCAAACAACCAACATATACCAATGATATCAACATTGCCTACATGAATATTAGTATTATTAATAATAAATGGGCTGAAACAAAAGCCTGACTTGGTTTGTACAAACCACAAGTGCTTACTATTACAGAAACATGGCTAAAAGAAAACAGCTTGCTATGTCCAGAAGGAACAAATACTTACCAGATATATAGAGCTAATAACACCACCAGCAGCCATCCTAGTGAAATAGCTCGGCAGATTAATATATAAAATTATTCGTGTAAGTAAAATCACACTTAACAGCCTTAACTGAGTCATGATTGAAGTCAAGTTAGGAAACAGCATAATATTTATTGACACTATATATATATATATATATATATATATATATATATGGGTCTACTTCAAAACATCTAAAACCCATAACATCTAATTTCATAACATCTAACATTACAAATCACAAGAAAATAACTTCCCCTCAACATATAATGACACCAAACTACCAAACACACTTTTTACTACATTTATGTAGGGGGGCAAGCCCCCCTGCACCCCCATGTGGGGGGCTTCACCCCTTACACCCCCAGTAAATTAAATATACCTACTCCAAGATCGCACTACAGTGGGAAAAAGTTAATTTCCTAACTCCACTGTATCAAGCCCCCCTGCAGAAACGTAGTAAAACGTGTGTTTGGTAGTTTGGAGTCATATGTAGAGAGGATGTTATTTTCATGTGATTTGTAGTGTTAGATGTTATGAAATTCGATGTTATGGGCTTTAGATGTTCTGGTCTCAATGTTATGAAATTAGATGTTATGAGTTTTAGATGTTTTGAAGGGGACCCGTATATGCATATATATATACATATATACATACATATACATATATATAGATATATATACATATATATATATATATATATATATATATAGATAGATATATATATATATATATATATACATATATATATATATATATATATATATATATATATATATATACACCCAGCATAATATTTCTAGACACCATTTATATACCCCCTGCATCTCATTCAGTCATACAAGACTCTTTATACACCATATTAAGCAAAGTCAGCAACCATAAGATGATAATCATTAGGAATCTAAACAGGAATGGAAAGGAACAGAACAAAATATGACTAAACAGATTATTCAGAGCAAACTCATTCAAGTAGTCCAGTCCAGGAAGATACTCAACCAAGTCCACAGACTGGGAAAAGCTCACTAATAGATGTTATTACTAATAACATTCTTGAAAAAAATTATGTAACCCAGAGGTCCAGCCAGAAAGTATGAATGATCACTGTCCAGTTCCTACCAGCTAGTCCTTACAAACTAAGAAAGACAAAACCAAAGTTAACAATTATCTTGCGTATAACTGAATCTACCCTAACCCAATAGACAGCCAGTAATAAAATATTACCTGGCATCCTATATACATTTGCACAGACCAACAATAGCTCACCCACCTTCTATAATTTGCTTACTCTAATGCAAGATCGCCTCTATCCATTAAAACATTATGAAAGTCAGGAGCAAGCAGCCCATGGATAACAGACAACATTAAAAAAACAAATAAAAGAAAGAAAGCCTGGTCCATTGGAATACTGACCCATAAAAATCAGATATACTTAATCATCAAACATTAAAGAAATCAACAAGAACAAGCACAATACAAGCAAAATAGGACTATTTAACTTTACTTCAATCAAATACTACTAAGTTCCTAAGAAATTCTGAAAGGGCATCAAAACAATAGAAAGTTGTACCTCAAGGCAGGAAATAAAGAATAGTATAGAACCACAAACCTTAATAAATTAAGAGACAATATTTCTCCTCCACAACTACCACCCATGGGCAATCTGTTCAACAATTTATACTCACCTACTTCTATGACTCGCCTCTACTCTCTAATACAACACTCCAAATTCCATTTTCAAGTTATCTCTAGAGATGAAATTCAAAATTTACCTGAAAATATCAACTTCCACTACAACCTCCATGTTCACATCCTGCACCCTTGATTATTATGTGCAGGTAGTCAGATTCTAAGCTACCAATTCAAACACATTTTCCATCTAACACTTACCAGGTATTCCATCAATTTTAAACATAGCCTTATTCTGCCTAAAATAAAATCCCCTAAAACAGTCAACATCTACTAGACAATAACTAAAATTTGCCCAATAGCTAAGTTGCTACAAAAAATAGTTTATGAACAATTACTGGAATATGTAAAGAAACATGACATACTTTCTGATAAGCAACATGGTTTCAGGCCCCTGTACAGTACCCTAACTGCTTTTTAAGCTTTAAATTTATTACACAAAACATTGAGAAATTACTTATAACTGGTGTAATGTATATATTTCATGTGATAATTGTTAAATGGATAAAATGTGCCACTTCAAAAAATAGCTAATGGGGAAAGGTACAGTCAGTCTCTGTGTGAAGGCAACTGATCCCAGGTGTTACTTTTCACAGTTAAACATTCGTGTGTGTGTGTGTGTGTGTGTGTGTGTGTGTGTGTGTGTGTGTGTGCGTGTGTGTGTGTGTGTGTGTGTGTGTGTGTGTGTGTGTGTGTGTGTGTGTGTGTGTGTAACAAGATGATATACATTACTATAATTTCTTTCATTTCATCGAAGTTAAGCATTGGGGTGTACCCCGTTAAAATGATTATTCAGGACAAGGGAAAGTTGTGTTTGAAAGCGACTAATCATCTGTCACTAGATTAGGACCGGTGAATCTACATGAAACTAGCTGAAATACATTACTATGAGTAGAATTTCCATCTCTTGATCACCGACAAAAATCAGTATTGTAGTCAGCCTGAAGCATGTTATTCTTTGGTGGGTGGGGGAATAAATCTGTGTCTGAAAGATGAAATAGTTATAATTAAAAATAATGATCACAGTTTTATTTGTAAACAATTTATGTTACTTCTTTACAGTCAAAAACGTGCACCTATTAAATCAAATTTGTTTTCTGGAGATACTGTTAGTGTCAGAATATCTAAACCTATTGTTTTGTGATATTTTGAGTGAAATTAAGACTTGTCCATTTTCTTCTCTATTAAAGTTAACATTTTGTAATTGTAACTGAACAGTCTCCCTGTTGAAAAAATGATGATAAAGATGAGTCACTTTCTTCTTATCGGAGCAATAACTTTGCATCTAAAATCACCTAAAAGCACACTACATGTAAAGTTCATAGTTGAGTATCCAAATGTGTTATAATTTTACAAGGAAATTCTAAACTACCGCAGAGATTTAAGAATATTGCCAGTAGGTCTATTATAATGTGAAGCAAACCAAAAAGAACACAATCTGTACCTTCTGTAATGTGTATATAAATGGTTTACCTTCAAGGCTGGAAATGACTTAAAGGTCCAGAACATATTTGTAGTATGCACACATTTTATCTCACATAACAATTTACATATTTTTCCTGAAAATTCATCTCTATTGTCACTGAAAAGGCTGGCCATACATATCAAGCAGAGTACTTCCCTTGTAACTTTTAAAACCAGTCTGGATGACTGATTGAGAGATCACAATTTCACCTAGGATATATGAGGAAAATATATTTTATTGGGGCATTGTTAATCTTTTATCAGTACTGGGTGATGTAGCAGAAATGTTTAATGGTATCTATGGCTATAAGTTTATTATTTATGTCTATATCTACATTTTAACAGCACAAACCTTATATATCATACATTTTCTCTCAGTACTTCTTTCTGACTTCATTTAATATCTTCTTCTATAACACTATATTTTAACTTACATTTCCTTGCATTACATCTTTTATATTTTGTGCTACTTTTAACTAGTAACTTGTTAAGTGACATCTTCAGAAAAATCTTTCCACTCATATATACATTTACATATCAAATTTATTTTTTAGATCCCCTCTCTTTTCCTGTCATCTACATTTATTCATTCAAGAGTCTCTTATACCACGCCTTTCTCTAAATTTTCCCTATCCACATCTACAAAAATCAGTTCTGATATTTCTTAATTTGCCTCCATTCACTATTCTTTTCTCTTTCTTAAAACACTGTCAATAATCTTTATATTTTCATAGATAAATGCACCTAAACACTTTCATGTCTCGTTTCCATTTTTCACAAATATGCAACATCCCTAATCTTCCCTTTTCCTTTCCATTATGTACTAGTGCTCTTTAAATGGGATTCAGCCACCCAAAAGAAAAAGGTTGTGACGATTGGGGAGATATGGGCAAAGGCTGCCAGCCTAGTTAAATAGAATTTAATATATAATTCTATTAACTGTATAAATACATGTAAAATACAGGCTTGTGGTTTTAAATGTAAGAAAACACTGTGAAATGTGGAACTGCAAAATATGTGACAACATTGCACTCTACTGGCCCAGTGAAGCATGTTGTATCCTTTCATGTTAGAATTCGGCCCGAGGACGGCTGGATAAAGATTTCATGCTCATTGTTTTAAGGCTAAAGTTTAAGACTAGAATTTAGATATGGAAGGTGCTTTATTGCTTTAGTTTCTGTTAGTATATACATGTGAAATGTCTTCTATTGTTGTAAGTTTCTGTGCAGGTGTTAGATTGCTAAATAATGCAGTTTGTGGCCTGAGAACTCAGACCAGGTGTTAAGATGATGTAATATGAATACTGGGAAAACCTAAGTGTCAAAAATGATGTAATTTGGGAAGGGACCCAACAAACATGTTTGTTAGTAATGTTTAAATTCTATTTCTCACAAGAAACCTGGAGCATTTTGATCTGGACATCTAACTTATCTGCACTCTGCTTATGCTCACATGTAAGTTTTTAGCACTGTGATATCTTGTAGGAATAGTTAAAGCTAGTAAAGATTAATTAGGTATTTTTCTTTGAAACCAGACCTGTCCTACTGTATTATTTTAAGTTTCTGTGTGATCTGTGAACTTTTAGATATCTCTGTGGTGTAGTAGATTTGTCTTGTGTTTTAATGATTTATTATTAAATATTTTTAAAACCTTCTACCTGTGGCTGCTTTGTGTAGAGATGTATGCTTTAGAGTACATTATATATTTATAGAGTTTACTGTCTAAGCCCTTCCAATAAGCCTTAGACTGTATAGTCACATTACCATTGGATATTAATATTGCACTGTAATAATTGGACACCCTTTTAAGGACCTTTTAGTAGCTGATATTATTAATTGGGTGGTGGCAGTAATTACTACCGTATAGTCTGGGTAAAGGGGCATAGCTGGAGAATCTGTGTCAGCCTTTCCCAAGAGTGTCTGTGAAGTTGTATGAATACTTATCTCAAAGTGTGTGTGTGTTGTGTCAGCTACTTGGGCAGGGACACGAAGCTCTGGTTGGACAGAGAGGGTACTGGAGATTCTAGCTTGCCCAGTTAGGTTGAGACCTGGACCCTATAGCTGTGCCAGTGGGGAGTCTTATTGGAGACCTGGTAAGCAAGGGGGCAGCCAGCCTCAGACTGACTGCGATCTCTGTGTGCACTTAAGGGAAATTGTACTTTACTGTGTGTATTAATTATCCTTTCCTCTCCTAGGAGACGACCTCCCTGGTGTTAGTGGTGAGGATTGAGGCTCCTTGATTGCTGGGCCAAGGCAACGTCGTAACAGTTGTATTAATAACTTCCTTTCCCTTTTCTTATCTAACATTTAATGCCAACTGTATAACTAAGTATGCCATCAGTGAACCATTTATTAAATACACTTTCTTTTGAAAAGATAACATAAATGTTTTCCACAAACAATTTCATATCCTCAGAATAATTTTACCTCATTTCTCTTCAATGCCTGTTTCCTTCCAGAAACTGTGCCAAATGCTTTAATATCTGTCTCTGAAAAATACCTTTCTCCCACTTTCACTATATCCTTATGTCCATATACTTTTTGTTAAGTTTCCATCCTACACATCACAGTCCTGTTTCTCTTGCCTTAATTAACTCAACCATCCACATTTTATTCCTTGCTATTAACATCACATCAGCATAAGACAATGTATTCAGAACCTGTATTATACCTTTCATTGTCCACAGCTATTGTAATATTTCTATCACTTATCTTCATAAGCACATTCATAATTAAACAAAATAAATAAATAACCACACTTAATTAGTGTGAAATTCGCTATCTGTACCAGTAATCAAGGCGCCTGAATCCTCACCACTGACACTGGAGAGGGATGTTCATTTGGAACAATATTAGATACACACAATATTACCAGATGCAGGTCTCTGCATTAAGCACAATTTTCCTTAAGAGCACACAGGAAACATACTCAGTCCAGGATCTGGCTTTCTCTTTCAGTATCCCTCCAGGTCCCCAGTAAGACACCCCTCTGGCACAGCTATAGAGTTGAGTCCTCAGCCGAGTGCCCAAGCCAAGCCCTCCACCATTCTCTCTGTGAAACCAGTGCTTTGTGTCCCTGCTCCAAGCAGCTAACACACCTACTCTTGGGGATTTGATTTGCACACACACACACATACACACACACACACACACACACACACACACACACACGCACACACACACACACACACACACACACACACACACACACACACACACACACACACACACACACACACAGGAAACACTGGCAGAGATTTCCTAGCTATGCCCCTTTCTGCCCAGTCTATAAGGTAGTTACACTGCCAACAGACACTCCAAAGCCAGCTACTCTAAGGCCTTAATGGTACACAATTATACTCAGTGAGATTAATATTAATACAAATGGTAGGGTTTGACTAATGCAGCAAGGCTTTCAGGACTGGCCACAGTGACACCAAATAAATATAAGTATTCTCAAAGGCTAAAGTATTCTCTAAAAGACCAGCCATAATGAAAGTTTAAATATATTTAATAATAAATAACAAAAAAAAAACATGCAAATAATAAATATCTATTTACAATAAATACCAGAGTTTCAGTCACAGGAAATATTAAAAATAACACAGATGGCTAGATTCACACAGATACAGAAAAACAGTACTTAACTAATCTCAATATATTTTCCTGACTAATCTAAAGAATGACGGTTTCCTGGTTACTTACTAAAGCAAGGCAAGATGAAGTGGGTGAGTGATCCTTCTTTGTCAGGTTTCAAAAACAGACTGCTCTGAGACTTCTGTCTCATCTAGTACTAAAACATAATTTCAGTGATGGATTACAGAATGACATCACATACATCTGGTCACCTGACATCTGGTTCCCACACTACCCCGTTTACTAGAAACTGAACCAGAATCTAGCACATATGTGTTATAGTGGGTCTACTATACATGATCAAAATTTCAGAAAGCCAAAACCCATGTGGCTGAGACCATATGTTTGACTTTTGAAATTTCGAACATGTAAACAAAAAAAGAAAATGAAAACATACCTACACATTGTTAGCAGGGGGGGAAGTCCCCCTGCACCCCCCATGGGGGTCTGCACCCCCCACATCCCCTGAAATTTAAATATGCCAACTCCAAGATCACACTACAGTGTGGAAGATGTGAATCTTTCCATTCTGCACTATACGGATATGCCCATTTTATTCTGCATGATCAAAATTTCAAAAGTCGATCATATGGTCTTGGCCATATGGGTTTCAGCTTTCTGAAATTTCGATCATATGTAAGGGACCTGTTATAATACACACACATAGAACTTTGCTAAGATGTGTTACAGCATCTGGAAGCTATAAAACCATTTCAAAAGATTCCAGCCTTCCAGGGTAGCAATTATTTCACCCCAAGGACAGTACAGTAGGATTCCTAGTCCTGGTTTTCATAGACATTTTTTTTTTCAAGTTGCAGTCAGAACTGTAAGATACAATCTTTATGACTTAAACCAGGTAATTTAATTTCAGACTATTTTTCAAAGTTAGCTGGACTGAGATTAACCTCTTCTCTTCCAGTATTCTCTGTTACAATATATTTATTTCAACAGTACAGTCTGACATACAGGTGTATTTCTTTTCTGTTCAGCAGGACCCACTGTTGGTACATTTTTCAACACAAGCATCTGCACAAATCAGCTTGATATACAAATGACATGTAATTCTTTACAAAACTCCAGCTAGTTATGCTGGCACATTACACATTCACTGCCCTACTTTTATTTATTTATTTATTTGTTTATGTATGTATTTATTTATTTAACATTTGTTTACCGGGAAAGTCTGACTTGAAAGAAAAACAATTTTCAGCGGATGCCTGGGGAGAAACTCTCCAGATGTACGTCTTTGAAACATGGGAGGAAAACAGAGTACCCAGAGGAAACCCACACGAACACAGGGAGGACATACAGACTCCACAGAGAAGGCACCCCAGCTGAGAATTGAACTGGAGAACCTCCTGGCATAGATGGCAATACCTCACATCACAATGAAAACAAATAAAAAATAAATAATTACATAGTCTTGCAAATCACTGCTATGAAACAAAAAAAAACAATGGAAACATTCTACAAAAAATGTTATAGTTCATAACAGATTGTTAGATATGTGAAGGCTGCAGTGTATAGGACTGTATAGAATCAGAGAACAGTTAAAGATAAATGAGGTAGTCAGTAAGTTGTGCATGATTCTTGAACAATATAAATTCTATATCATTTATTGCACCATAAAGCAGGTACTACAAGAAAATCTGAATTGTGCATAGACAATGTATCAAGAAAACAATGGATAGATCAGAATAAATGGTACAGAGATTGTCAAGAGTAAACAGAAGGAATGCAGTAGATACATATACCCGACATTCAGCCAGACTGCAGTGCCAATAGCAACTGCATATTAAACAAAAGTCCATTACACTGACTGATCATGAGATCTTAGTGGATACAGGAGAGACAAGGCTATAGCTTGCAGTATGTACCATGCAGGATTTTTGATCCTCCTATAACCAGGATTACAACAATGCTGTACAGAATATAGGTCATACCACATTGTATACTGCTCGTCATTCTGGAGGCCATATAATGAACAGAATATCAGCCTACTAGAAGGAATTCAAAGGAAAGCTACCAGAAAGATCCACAGAGTGAAGGGGAAGGAATATGGTCAGAAGCTAGAAGAGTAAGAACTGTTCTTACTTGAGACCACAAGAGATGAGAGGCATGTGATATTGGTACAGAAGATCATGTTAGGTAGATGAAGTGTTCCATGTGGTTAAAGTCTGCTGATAGTGTTTATTTCAGCAGACTAAAATAATATAGCTCCCAACAGGCAAGGACTGGCTTCCATACAGAGGAGATTATATTCCATTTCCAGGTAGCATATATTATGGATCACATTATCAGTGATGTTTCCATTAAGCATCATGGGAGAGAGCATGTTGCTCAAAAATAAGAAGGGCAGATATTTACCCAAAGCCATTTAACACAGAGATATTTTGGTGGTAAATATATGTCATGTAGAATGGATGTAAGTTCATAAGTGCATACTAGCCTATCTGCCCTAGGTACCTAAAACTGCCCACAAACATTAAGCAATAATATCTGCATTTTATAGGTTTATAGGTGTATACTAGGTTAACCACTGGGACTTTTATAAACTTAGTCATGCAAGCCAAATGTATTCAACAAGTTACCTTGCATTAAAGGTTATTTTAAGGTGTGTGAGTGTTAGTTGGGACATGACTTAATGGCTGCCACTGTCCATCACTGACATAGGTGTCAGACCAGGGGTGAATTTCTAATTTCCAGTCTACTGGTACAGGTTATAATTGAATAGGGTTAGGGAAGGGCTCTGTTTCACATGGATAGGAAGCCTATTCCAGAGAATCAGAGTCCTTGCAACCTCAAAGGCAATAGACATTTGTGTGTAGAGCTCATTGTTAATGAAGTCACCTACACTAAGCCAGAAGATATTGCAAACCTACTGGCAGACACATTCACCTTGAACTTTTATCCCTGTCTCCCCCAGCCTCCCTACAGGAAATACCATTAAATATATAACTCCCTTATCTATCACTAGGGAACAAGTCCTCAATACTGTCTGTAAGGCTAAGAATGCTATACCGGTGAGCCATGACAATATCCCAGGTTGCCTTATAAAAAGCATGAAAGACAACCTATCAGGCCATCTGGAATCACTATTTAACCATAGCCTCCACCTCACAAATGGAGAATAGCAACAGTCATCCCTCTGCACAAAGATGGGCTATCTGTGGACCATGGAAACTACAGACCCATAAGTCTCACTAGTCTCAAATGCAAAGCCAAGGAAAGAGTTATCACAGACATAGAAAACCTCCAGACACTGAACCCAACTGAGTTTTGTTTTGTTCAGGGCAAGTCATGCCTACTCAACCTGTTGGACTTCTTTGAGATGATCACCAAAGCAGTGGATGAGGGCAAAACAGTTCACACTGCCTACCTGGATATGGCCAATGCATTTGACATACTAGCCTACTTGGGTATTATATACAAACACAGGAGATTAGGTATAATCCCTTATGCTGCCAAGTGGATACTCAGCTGGCTCACAGACAGGACCTAGGAAGTTACTATTGGGAGGTCTACCTCTACAAAGAGGCCAGCCATTGGTGGAGTCCCTCAGGGACTGGTCCTGGATCTGCTCCTTTTTGGCATCTACTTCTCTGAAGTCAAGGCCAGTATCAAGGACTTCTGGCTGACCAAATGTGCAGATGACTGCAAATTAGGAGTAGTCATAGACTCCCCCACTGACACCAGCGTTCTCCAAGAAGGGCTGACACAGACAAATAACTGGTGCCAGAGCCATAGACTAAAACTAAATGACAAGAAATGCTTAATGGCATCCTTTGGTACTTTGTTTTCACATCCCTTAGTTTGGCTACATTTTTATCTGCTTATACTTCTGTTCTTTGGTACTACATATCACAAGCATTTAAGCAGACATTTCCAACTATGTGAAATTGTTATATCTCCTTAGATTCTTTTAATATCTATATCAGGATCCTCACTATTTATTTCATACTAACTGTCATTTCTACTGTGCTCAGCTTTTGTAACACAATGCCTTTTCCAGCTACGTTTTCAGTGCCTTTTAAAAGTTAGTCATCTAGACTCAGCATATTTAGCAGCTGTGTTCACTTAATCATTAGCCATACTAACATGTCTCTCTTAAGGTCATGGGATCAAAGGAAATTCAAGGCAACTGAGTCTTGCAACCATCTGTGCCCTGTCAGTGCCCACCTTTAGACTGTACCTCATTTCTCAAGGAAAGCCAGGCCAGGCAAACCTAGGGTGAATTGTGAGTCCACATTCAATTATCCAGGTCCGATTTGAAGTAAGACAGAGTTATCACACTTCTTAATTTGCTGTTGAAGTCTATTCTACAGGTGGGGGAGACATTGCATAATGAACCTCTCTCTCCCTTTATCTACTGGTGAAGATTTAGGTCCCTGGTTCTGGTATTTGTGGGACTATTTGACTTGTGGAGATACAAGAGATCTAGGACAACTGGGTACCTAATGGCACAGAAAGCAAGACATAGATCTTCCCTTAGGAATCTATAAGATCCTGAGTACAGGGAGAGTTCTTACAGCCTTTTCTAGAAGCTTAGGCTCTTTGGGTCAGTGATCTTCTTAGTTAGGAACCTCTGGGGTATTTCTAGTTGTTTGATATGCCTAGTGAGGTACATCACAAAGAGGATGCTGTATTCTATAACTGGCTTAATCAATGTTAAGTATAAGGAGACAATGACCATCTAAGATATGGAAGATATTCCTTTGGCAGTTAGCTGTACTACATAGAGTGACTTCCATGGTCTCTATCAGCATTGCTAATTTGAAGTGATGTATTATCTATGCTGTATATTGGAGAAGGATCTTTGATCTGTGATTGCTGTGATCGCCCCCCCCCCCAAAAATATGAACATACAAAAACATTTGCATGTCTAAAACATATCAAGAACTACCTTTTCATTCTGGCTTTATCTTGTTTGGGTGGGAGGTTAGCATAATGGTTAAGGTGCTTACCTTACAGATATAAAGTGTAGGGTTTGATTCTCACATAAGAGCAGTTAGATTACCACTTAATCTATAAACCTATTTTTCAGTATCATGTATGGAGTTGAGAACATATGTTATGAACCTTCACACATTCAAAAACTGAGAAAACTAATGACCTCATGCATATCAAAACTAGCCCTAAGTGGAGACATCCACCCCAACCCTGGCCCTACCATCTCCAACCCTAATCCTCATAATCAGACTAGAAACCACAACTTCTCCCATATTACAGCCAATAGAAAGCCAAGTGACTTCCTTCTACTAAGCCAAAATATTAGAAGTATATTCAACAAAGTCCATGAACTCCATGCCACCATAGACTTGTACTCCCCAGATATAGTCATCCTGACAGAAACCTGGCTAAAACCTCACATTACCAGTGAGCAAATACTCCCTACAGGTTACGGCATACTAAGAGTAGACTGGCTAAACAAGAAAGGAGGCGGTGTAGCTATAATATTTAAACAGCATCTAAACATCCAGATCTTAAAATCATCAGCTCCACAAATAGGCAATGAAGAAATAATATATACCAACCTCAAAATAAACCAAAACAAAACCATCAACATAATTGGATGCTACTTCCCACCTGGCCAAAACATCCCTCCACTAGAAAACCTCCTCAGCTGGTCTACCCACCATCTCCCCCAAGAAACTATCATTTTAGGTGATTTCTATATTGACTGGCAATCCTTTTCTGGCAACCATCCAACCCATCATGTAAACCTTCACGGCTTCACCCAACTAGTCCAGTCGCCAACCAGGATAAATAAAAACTCCAGCAAGCACACTACCCTGGAATGGATACTAGTCAGTAAGAGCCCTCAGTCGTATATAACAGGCTGCTTATCAGATAGCCTCAGTGATCACTCCCCAACATTCCTTCTCAAAAAATACCTATACCAAGCTAAACCTGTCATCTACCGTCAAATACGTAAAAAACTAAACTTTAACCTACTCACATTCATCTCATCCCTCAAACAATGTAACTGGCATCCTCTAAAATACCTCAGTTTTGATGACGCAGTTGAATTTTTTAATACTACCTTCCTGAGCATCCTTAATTACCATGCCCCCATAAGACTTTCCAGAACCAAAGCACAGCCCTCCCCATGGCTGCAGAAAACCACTAAGTCAGAAATGAAAAACAGGGAAAAAGCCTGGGAGCACTGGCGCAAAACCAAAACCCCCTCAACTAGACAGAAATTCTTAGAACTACGCAATAGAGTCAAAAAGCTAATAAAAAAGGACAAATTCCAGTATTACCAGTCTGCCCTAGACTCCTCCCAACCCAGCCCCAAACAATTCTGGTCCTCCATAAACTCCATCCTCCACCCAGGTAAAGTCAGTACCCCTCCTCCTAACATCCCTCACTCCTCATGAAATATTGCTACCTCATTCAACACACACTTCACACAAACCATACTATCACTAGCTAAACAACACAATCCCCCTCCTCTCCAACCCACACCTTCAACTAGTAATCTTCCCACTGCCTTCTCTTTTTCTCCTGTACCTACCTCCAACATAAAAAAACTCTTAACTAAACTTAAGCCCAACAAATTAGCAGCAGACAACCTCCCAAGTGAATACCTACAAATCGCAGCTGATGCTCTGGCCTACCCAGTATCCATCTTGATTAACCAATCTCTGTCAGAAAATTACATTCCCACAGTGTGGAAAATATCACATATAATTCCCCTCCACAAAGGCAGACCCTCCACAGAACTAACCAATTACCGCCCCATAGCTATTCTCTCTCCACTCTCCAAAATACTAGAGAGATGCATACGCTCTCAGGTCTCAGACTACCTCCTTACTAACAACCTCCTTTCCAATACTCAGCATGGTTTCCGACCAAACCATAGCACCACCACTGCCTTACTCTCCTTTACAAACACTATCCTTCAGCATAAAAACAATGGCTATCTCTCCTCTGCTACTTTCCAAGACCTATCTAAAGCATTTGACATGGTCCCACACAAACAACTCATCTCTGTCCTCAATAACCTATCCTTCTCTCAATCAGTCACCAACTGGTTTCAGAGTTACCTGTCTGACCACCAACAATCCGTTGTATGGCAGAATGACATATCTCCCCAACTACCTGTCTCCATAGGGGTTCCCCAAGGATCCATCGTTGGACCCCTATTCTTCTCTATTTTCACCAATAATCTAGCCTCTGCCCCGAAACATGGCACACTCATACAATACGCAGATGACTCAACCATCATCTGCTCAGTCCAGTCCGTACCCAAACTGCAAAAAGTCACACAGGAAGCATTTTCCTCTGTTGAAACTTGGTTTTCCGATGCCCAGTTAATACTCAACCCAAACAAAACTAAACTACTCATCTTCCAACCCACTAAACATACTCAAAACAACTCTCACTTTAACATCACATTAAAAGACAACACCCCTATATACACCACTATATACCCAACTGAACACACCAAATTGCTAGGAGTGGAAATAGACAATAAACTAAAATCTGACATTAAGCAAAACAAGCTGGGAACAGTCCACAAATAACCACACGAACAGCACAGTTCCCAATGCACAATATGCCCAGCACAAAAGGCAAAAGGAGACACGTCAGGTGAAATCTCTAAATTTTATTCCACAAAAGGTTGAGCGCTTTCATCAACACAGTGACTTCTTCAGAACACATATAATGAATCACCAAACTCATTTATATAATTTATACATCACATGACCTACCCATTCAACCACCTGACCTACTTATTTAATTAATAACAATCCATTTAAAAGTGCTAAAACCCGCTGACGCGGTCATGATTCCCCTTATATTATATATTTTAAAAAACATTTAGATTACTTGCAAACAAAAGTTCCATACTTACAAAATATTCCATTCATACAAATACATTATTTGATACATCCTCACCATTACAAACATCTCATACACTGTATAACAAATTGTTTGTACATCCTAATGATACTAGTTGTCGTCAGCGGGTTTTAGCACTTTTAAATGGATTGTTATTAATTAAATAAGTAGGTCAGGTGGTTGAATGGGTAGGTCATGTGATGTATAAATTATATAAATGAGTTTGGTGATTCATTATATGTGTTCTGAAGAAGTCACTGTGTTGATGAAAGCGCTCAACCTTTTGTGGAATAAAATTTAGAGATTTCACCTGACGTGTCCTTTTGCCTTTGTGGGCATATTGTGCATTGGGAACTGTGCTGTTCGTGTGGTTATTTGTGGACTGTTCCCAGCTTGTTTTGCTATCAGTTGAGGGGTGGTTATGGATTCATTGGACAAATTGCCGTCTATTTTTTCTCCAAGAAGAGATGAAATACAGAGTTTAAAGTCGGAAATGGCTATCATGCGAGGGGAGCTAACTAGATTGATTGAACTAATGACACAACCTAACTCTACTGCTGTTAACGCGAAACCGATGATGTCAACGCGTGGAGGAAACAAACAAGAAGGATGTGAGACACTCAATGGCGGCCGTTCTGATGGGAACTTTAAAGATAAGCCGGCTTCCAATAGATCGCATTCTGAGGACCTTGGACAGGAGAAATCCATACCAGGAGCCAGCAGGAACGGATCGGAAGGGGAAATACTATTATCAGGAGCGAGGCCGAAAAGAACTGTCCCTAAAAAGACTTATGCATTTGCAGTGAATGGGAGAGATAAAGGTACTGTAAAGCAAACTTTTTTTCATACTCCCCATGCGCGCTTTAACTACCAAACATTTTTGGAGGGTCAGTAAGAATTTGGAGTTAATGGGAATGATGCAGTCAGTAATAATGTACCTGGCGGTGCAACTGGAGAAAAATGTTTTAAAGACACTATTTTTCTGTTTGGTAAGAAGCTTAAAGCATTGAAAAGTTTACAACTGGACAACAATTATTTAAAGAAATGCCTGGATAACAATGTAGTCCCTGTAGGGCTTCGGTTTTTCAAGATTCCTATGGGGGTTATAATGGATGAAAATATTAAAAGTGAATGTAATAAGTTATTTGATGGCTTTGGGTTTTCCTTTATAAAGTTTATAATTGAATGCAACGACAAAAGAATTTGTATGTTATTAACTGAATTGGATGATCTGAATGACATTATTGTTCATGATTTAATGTTTGAGGAGTTTGAAATGTATTATGAATCTCAGTACAATTGGGTGTCTGGTATTATTGAAAAACAATATGAACGGAAATGTAATAAGTTAAATAGAGATATTGAACAGTATAAAAAAGGTGAAGTGTATGGGTGGGAAAAGAGCAAGAACAAACCCCAGCAGGACTCATTCAACAGAGTCAACAAGTATGGTAATGCAGGGGGGGCCCATTACAGTTACCAGAGACCTAGGAGGTACAATAATCACAAGTATAGGGAAAATCATTACAACAATTTTGAGGGGGAATCACGTGGTCAAGTTTTTTTAGACAGACATCAAGAGTGGGAAGGGGATCAAATGGGGTATTCGAAAGTGAGGGGAGAACATATGGGGGGGGGAGGAGAGAGCAAGACCATCAGTACAACTACAAAAACCACTCCTGGGGCGTGTCCCTGAAAATAACTATCCCAAGATAGTTCAGATTAATGAGATAGTAAGTTCTTTTGACAACTTCCACATATACAATTATACGGATGTGGTGCTTAGGAAGGAACATTTTTCGTTGTTCTCCAAGGGGATGAAGTTTATTCCCGAGGGGACCTTCAAACTGGTTGATTGTATATTGGACGTTAAGAAGTATATCAGGAAACTGAATTTAAGTGTGAAGTTTGATGGTACAGCAGTTGCGCCCAAAGAGTTTAGAACTAAGAGTACCTACACACCCCCCTTGAACCACATATTAGAGGTATATGAGAAATTAGTAATCAATGATTTGTATATGTATAGTAAGCATAATAAGTTGGGAAAAAGGTATAATTTAACCCGTGATGAATTCAATATATTGGAGGAGTTGCAGGGGGATAATAGGATCCGGATAATGAAACCGGACAAGGGGGGTGGGGTAGTATTATACTATTACAGCGACTATAAAAATAAAATAATGGAAGTGTTATTAAAATCAGGCAAATACAAGGTGTCGTCAAGAAATGAAGTACACATAGGGTACCACAAAGTGGACATGATGCTGGAGGACTTATTACTGGAAGAAAGGATAGGTAACGAATTATACAAATTTTTGAAAGTAGAACACCCCATAATAGGTACCATTGTAGGTATCCCCAAGGTCCACAAGAACATACAGGACCCTCCTTTTAGGCCTATAATATCAGGGAGCCAGGCCAAGACATTCCCTCTGGGAAGGGTGATTGACAAATGGCTTAAACCGCTACGGAAAATACCACACTTAGTATATGATTCATGGGATTTTCTTGGCAGGCTTCAACCGGAGATGGCGAAGGGTGTTGAATGGTTAGTAACCATAGATGTTATAGACCTCTTCTCAAGCATACCCAAGGAGGAGGGTCTAATGAGGTTCCATGAAAACCTCACATTACCAGTGAGCAAATACTCCCTACAGGTTACGGCATACTAAGAGCTGATCACAAACAAGAAGGAGGCTGTACCAAGAAAGGAGGCGGTGTAGAAGGAGGCAGGCTATAATATTTAAACAGCATCTAAACATCCAGATCTTAAAATTATCAGCTCCACAAATAGGCAATGAAGAAATAATATATACCAACCTCAAAATAAACCAAAACAAAACCATCAACATAACTGGATGCTACTTCCACCTGGCCAAAACATCCCTCCACTAGAAAACCTCCTCAGCTGGTCTACCCACCATCTCCCCCAAGAAACTATCATTTTAGGTGATTTCAATATTGACTGGCAATCCTTTTCTGGCAACCATCCAACCCATCATGTAAACCTTCATGGCTTCACCCAACTAATCCAGTCGCCAACCAGGATAAATAAAAACTCCAGCAAGCACACTACCCTGGATTGGATACTAGTCAGTAAGAGCCCCCAGTCATATATAACAGGCTGCTTATCAGATAGCCTCAATGATCACTCCCCAACATTCCTTCTCAGAAAATACCTATACCAAGCTAAACCTGTCATCTACTGTCAAATACGTAAAAAACTAAACTTTAACCTACTCACATTCATCTCATCCCTCAAAGAATGTAACTGGCATCCTCTAAAGTACCTCAGTCTTGATGACGAGTTGAATTTTTAATACTACCTTCCTGAGCATCCTTAATTACCATGCCCCCATAAGACTTTCCAGAACCAAAGCACAGCCCTCCCCATGGCTACAGAAAACCACTAAGTCAGAAATAAAAAACAGGGAAAGCCTGGGAGCACTGGCACAAAACCAAACTCCTCAACTAGACAGAAATTCCTAGAACTACGCAATAGAGTCAAAAGCTAATAAAACAGGACAAATTCCAGTACTACCAGTCTGCCCTAGACCTCCCAACCCAGCCTCAAACAATTCTGGTCCTCCATAAACTCCATCCTCCACCCAGGTAAAGTCAGTACCCCTCCTCCTAACATCCCTCACTCCTCATAAAATATTGCTACCTCATTCAACACACACTTCACACAAACCATACTATCACTAGCTAAACAACACAACCCCCCTCCTCTCCAACCCACACCTTCAACTAGTAATCTTCCCACTTCCTTCTCTTTTTCTCCTGTACCTACCTCCAACATAAAAAAACTCTTAACTAAACTTAAGCCCAACAAATTAGCAGCAGACAACCTCCCAAGTGAATACCTACAAATCGCAGCTGATGCTCTGGCCTACCCAGTATCCATCTTGATTAACCAATCTCTGTCAGAAAATTACGTTCCCACAGTGTGGAAAGTATCACATATAATTCCCCTCCACAAAGGCAGACCCTCCACAGAACTAACCACCATTATCGCCCATAGCTATTCTCTCCACTCTCTAAAATACTAGAGAGATGCATACGCTCTCAGGTCTCAGACTACCTCCTTACTAACAACCTCCTTTCCAATACTCAGCATGGTTTCCGACCAAACCATAGCACCACCACTGCCTTACTTTCCTTTACAAACACTATCCTTCAGCATACAAACAATGGCTATATCTCCTCTGCTACTTTCTTAGACCTATCTAAAGCATTTGACATGGTCCCACACAAACAACTCATCTCTGTCCTCAATAACCTATCCTTCTCTCAATCAGTCACCAACTGGTTTCAGATTTACTTGTCTGACCGCCAACAATCCGTTGTATGGCAGAATGACATATCTCCCCAACTACCTGTCTCCATAGGGGTTCCCCAAGGATCCATTGTTGGACCCCTACTATTCTCTATTTTCACCAATAATCTAGCCTCTGCCATGAAACATTGCACACTCATACAATACGCAGATGACTCAACCATCATCTGCTCAGTCCAGTCCCTACCTAAACTGCAAAAAGTCACACAGGAAGCCTTTTCCTCTGTTGAAACTTGGTTTTCCGATGCCCAGTTAATACTCAACCCAAACAAAACTAAACTACTCATCTTCCAACCCACTAAACATACTCAAAACAACTCTCACTTTAACATCACATCAAAAGACAACACCCCTATATACACCACTATATACCCAACTGAACACACCAAATTGCTAGGAGTGGAACTAGACAATAAACTAAAATTTGACATTCACATATCCATGACCATAAAAAAAGTCCACAAAAAACTAGGAGCGTTATACAGAAATAAGCAACTTCTCACCAAAGCAGCAAAGATTTCAATAGCAAATTCCCACCTTATCTCCACCCTACTTTATGCCTCTCCAATTTATACCAACCTAAGGCAATGCGATCTAAACAAGCTAGAGACCTGCTACAACAAAATTGCCAAATTCACCACAGGGGCATCCTACCATAGTCACCACTGTCTCTCACTTGCTGAACTGGGCTGGCTTGAACTCCCTCACCTCCTTCAATGGTATCAACTCTCACTCGCCCACAAACTAGTAAACCATCCACTAAATGTCCCATCCCTCCAGAATCTACTCCAACCCTATCACACCACCAGACCACTAAGATCCAGCAACAAAAATCATTTGCAAATCACTAAAGCCAATAACTCTGCTGGTGAAGCACTATTCTCTTGCACCATAGCCAAATTATGGAACTCCCTTCCACCAACAATTACCTCCATACCATCATGCACCCACTTCAAAACTTTACTAAAAGTGCACCTAAAAACATGCTGGCTATGCCCTTGCAACTCCCACTCTAATATCACCCACCCCATCCAACCACTACCTTTCTTTCCACTCCACTAACTACCTTCATGATAGCAAGCTCAGATGCTCATAAGCCTAGTACTTATTAAACAGCAGGAACTTCTTATTGTAACATTTGTTAATGTCTGTTATGTACTTCACAGATAAAGATTCTAGTTGTCTACTGATGTACTATGTTCTTCATCTGTAAATATGTTGTAAGTAATTGCTATGTTAAATTGTTAATCGCTATGTAATCCAATGTAACTACAGTCTGTTTATTTTAACTGTGGAGCTTTTCTCCCCGGGCCTCTGCTGAAAATGGACCTACGTCCAGTTGGACACTCCTGGTCAACAAATGTAAATAAATAAATAAATAAATAAATAAATAAATAAATAAATAACCTCTAGTGCCCATCATGTATCCGCATTATTAGAGGTGCTATACAGATTGTATGTTTCTAGTAGACTAGGACTTATAACCCTTTGTTATGTTTGAGCTCAGACTCTTGTTTAACATTTTGGCATTAATAGACATGCTGTAAAGATAGAATAGGACTTGTAATCCTTTGCTGTGTTTGAGCTCAGACTCCTGTTTAACATTTATAATTCCTGTTTTTCTGCCCTAATAAATAAGACATCTTTATCCATGAGTTCCTTCATGCGCTCTGTAGCATGTAAAGTTTTTTATATTCTAGAAACTATATCAACCCATGTCCCAAACACTTGTAAACTCTTCCCTTCGTTAGAAGTGTTACATCTGCTTTTGCCTACTTTCATTCTGATGCCTGCCATTATTAGAAACATAAGCCTACAGAGTCCAAAGTTATTCTTGTTCCTGTTACATTTCATGGACCTATTACTACAAGCGTATGCATGCTAGTAGCTGATGACACACATTTCACGGGCCTACTTCTACAAGTGCATACATGCTAGTAAATCACGACACACATTTCATAGGCCTACTGCTACAAGTGTATGCATGCTAGTAGCTCATGACACACATTTCACGGGCCTAATACTATAAGCGCATGCATGCTAGTAGCTCATGACACACATTTCACAGGCCTAATACTATAAGCGCATGCATGCTAGTAGCTCATGACACACATTTCATGGGCCTAATACTATAAGCGCATGCATGCTAGTAGCTCATGACACACATTTCACAGGCCTACTACTACAAGTGCATGCATGCTAGTAGCTGACGACGCACATTTCACGGGCCTACTTCTACATGTGCATACATGCTAGTAGCTCAGGACACACATTTCACAGGCCTACTACTACTACAAGTACATTCATTATATTAGCTCATAACACACATTTCATGGGCCTATTACTACAAGTGCATGCATGCTAGTAGCTCACGACACACATTTCACGGGCCTACTACTACAAGTGCATGTATGCTAGTCGCTGACAACACACTTGCTGAGCCATTTGCTGTATATGACAAGTGCCATAACTCCCACTGGCCCAATTCTACTGAATTACCTAACCATCATACCACCTAACCTTACTAAACTGTATAGCCCTTGTAGAGCTCTTGATCTAACCCTGAAACTTACACCCTAACTTGAATCCTCACTCCCTAAGTCTAACCGTACAACTTCTGAAATGGTCCTTAAATGTAAAGTCCCTAATCACTCCCTAAGTCTAAAATTCCACTGTTCCTCCCTAACTATAAATCCCCCAATCACTTCCTAAACCTAAAACTCCCTTATGGTTCCCTAACTGTAAAACTCACTTCTGACTCCCTAAATCTAAATCACCTTTCTGATCCCAGCCTAAAAATGTAAGACATATTCCCAAACCTTCCCTCTTGGACACCACAGCTGCTTCACTTACTTGCCTGAACTTGAATAATGTCTTTGGGTGAGGTGTGTTGGCTCCACTCCCTTTGGACAGCTGCTGCAATTACCTGACTCAAACTCCAATATGGGAAGCACAAAACGCAGCTGATAACTCCTTCTGCACAGCTGTTGCATCTTGTCAGAACTCATAGTTTGTGTTTGAGCATAAGCAGCAGCTCATCTTCTTCTTCTTCTTCTTCTTCTTCTTCTTCTTCTTCTTCTTTTGGCTGCTCCCGTTAGGGGTCACCACAGTGGATCAACTGTTTCCATTTCTTCCTGTCCTCTGCATCTTGCTCTGTCACACCAACCACCTGCATGTCCTCTCTCACCACATCCATAAACCTTATCTTAAGCCTTCCTCTTTTGCGGTTACCTGGCAGCTTCATCCTTGGCATCTTTTTCCCAATATACTCTGCATCCCTCCTCAGCACATGTCCAAACCAACATAATCTTGCCTCTCTGGTTTTGTCTCCAAACCTTCCAACCTGGGCTGACCCTCTAATATACTTATTCCAAATCCTGTCCATCCTTGTCACATGCAGTGCAAATCTTAACATCTTCAGCTCTGCCACGTCAAGCTCTGACTCCTGCCTTTTTGTCAGTGCCACTGTCTCCAACCCGTATAACATAGCTGGTCTCACTACCCTCTTGCAGACCTTCCCTTTCACTCTTACTGGTACTCGTCTATCACAAATAACTTCTGACACTCTTCTTCACCCACTCCATCCTGCCTGTACTCTCTTCTTCACCTCTCTTCCACACTCACCATTACTCTGAAATGTTGATCCCAAGTATTTAAACTCATCTACCTTCACCACCTCTGCTACCTGCATCCTCACCATTCCTCTATCCTCCCTGTCATTCACACACATATATTCTGTCTTAGTCCTGCTGACCTTCATTCCTCTTCTCTCTAGAACATATCCCCACCTCTCGAGAGTCTCCTCCACCTGTTCCCTACACTCACTACAGATCACAATGTCATCTGTAAACATCATAGTCCACAGGGACTCCTGTTTGATCTTGTCTGTCAACCTGTCCATCACCATTGCAAATAAGAAAGGGCTCAGAGCTGATCCTTGATGTAACCCCACCTCCACCTTAAACGCATCCGTCACTCCCACCACAAACCTCACCACTGTCACACTACCCTCATACATATCCTGTACCACTCTTACATACTTCTCTGACACTCCTGACTTCCTCATACAATACCACAACTCCTCTCTAGGCACCCTGTCATATGCTTTCTCTAAACCCACAAAGACACACTGCAACTCCTTCTGACCTTCTCTGTACTTATTCATCAGCAGATCATGCAAGCTATAAAACCCTTGAGTTCCTGGATGTGAGACAGCAGTCTTTGGATGCCTGAAACTTGGGCACTTGTAGTAGACCCCCATCTCATAATTTCTTAGTCCTAATACTCTAGCAACCTTTTTGTTATAGAAACTAGTAACGACACAGCGTAAATAACTCATTGTATAAAATAAGAAAAATGCTGTACCAGAAGTCGCAAACAAACCTTTAATCCATCCTTTGTTCTAATATAATAGGAACCTGAGCAGAAACAAAGTGTCAGTTTTGCTTCCTGGTTTAAAAACACAAAAAGCCACCAAAAGTGCAACAGGTTGCAAAACATTAAAGAAATAGTCACCATAAAAAAAAAAAAAAAAAAAAAAAAATATATATATATATATATATATATATATATATATATATATATATATATATATATACAGAGAGAGAGAGAGAGAGATGTGTGTGTGTGTTAGAAATAGAACTACAAAGTGCAGATTTTAAAAGAGCAGTCAGAATCAATGACCACAAAACATCATTAAAAATCATTAAAATATTACTTAAGTTGAATCAGATTAAATTTTAGCTGCCTTGATCTTAAGTGTAGGTTTGATGGAGATAATCTCATTGATGCCTGGGGAAGTCCATGCATTGAGCAGTAGTTACCAATATAGTTCTCTCTGCACAAGAACAAGCCCCAATGACCTCCCCTAGCAGATTTTGTAACTCTCTCCAACACAGAAAAGGTATTTATTTAAAATCATTGCGCACTGTTGAATATCTTTACAAATCATTAGTAGTATGTGCTTTGGAATCACATACAGTTGTTGGTAAATCCTGTTTTGAAGCAGTCCCACAGTTTTACCAATATAAAATGTAGAGCAGGAAGAACAGAGAACAATGTAAGTGACCCCAGTGGTGTTACAATTACAACTCTCAGTAAGAGAAATAACATTAGGAAAAACCTGCGCTAAGTAAGTGGGTACCCTGCAGGATGTATCAGCATCACTTGCAGGCACCACAGTGTCTCATTCCTGCATTGCTGCAGGTAGTGTCGAGTGTGGTCTCATTCCTGCATTGTTGCAGGTAGTGTCGAGTGTGGTCTCATTCCTGCATTGTTGCAGGTAGTGTCGAGTGTGGTCTCATTCCTGCATTGTTGCAGGTAGTGTCGAGTGTGGTCTCATTTCTGCATTGTTGCAGGTAGTGTCGAGTGTGGTCTCATTCCTGCATTGTTGCAGGTAGTGTCGAGTGTGGTCTCATTCCTGCATTGTTGCAGGTAGTGTCGAGTGTGGTCTCATTCCTGCATTGTTGCAGGTAGTGTCGAGTGTGGTCTCATTCCTGCATTGTTGCAGGTAGTGTCGAGTGTGGTCTCATTCCTGCATTGTTGCAGGTAGTGTTGAGTGTGGCCTCTTTCCTGCATTGTTGCAGGTAGTGTCGAGTGTGGTCTCATTCCTGCATTGTTGCAGGTAGTGTCGAGTGTGGTCTCATTCCTGCATTGTTGCAGGTAGTGTCGAGTGTGGTCTCATTCCTGCATTGTTGCAGGTAGTGTCGAGTGTGGTCTCATTCCTACATTGTTGCAGGTAGTGTCGAGCGTGGTCTCATTCCTGCATTGTTGCAGGTAGTGTCGAGTGTGGTCTCATTCCTGCATTGTTGCAGGTAGTGTCGAGTGTGGTCTCATTCCTGCATTGTTGCAGGTAGTGTCGAGTGTGGTCTCATTCCTGCATTGTTGCAGGTAGTGTTGAGTGTCTTAATATTTTTCTTCAGAAATGTTTTCAAGCCTTTACTGTTCTTGTAAACAAACCTCAGATGTTCTACCAAAAGCTCAAGCATTCCAAATGTCCCAAAACGTTCTCCAATGTGTATTAATGGCGTTTTTGAGTGAAAACTACTGCGGTTATATTGAATGACAAAAACATTGGAAGAGTCCCCTGTCTGATTTTTAACCTTTGTAAGCATACTGTTGGATGAATACAGTATAGGACCATAGCTGGAGTGCCTGGTCACTGTAATCCACTAAGTCATGACATCCAACAATGTGGAGGAGTATGCACATTCGATGAAATAGTTGCAAAGTTTGCCTACTTCCCCATGAAAAACATGATCCTTGGACACCAGCCAGGTCTGATAAGTTGTCCCCTTACCAGATTTTTTTTGTAAGGTAAGAATTGGAGGAAATGTCCTTTCTGTAAATGTTAGACTCATACCTTTCTTCTACTGAGTTCCTTTCTGTAAAAGGTAGACTTGTACCTTTCCTTCACTGAGTTTTTATATACAGTGATGTCCAAATAATTGATGGAACAGTGATCCCATTGAAATGTGAACTCAAGAAAACTGGCAGAGTGATTAAGAAATCCACACATTCAGGCATTTCCACAACAGTACCCTTCCATAAGATGAATATATCATCCAGGTACCTCAAGTACTTCTCCACCTTAGAAAATTGAGGAGTGTTGAAAACATGTGTAGTTTCCCATTACCAAAGGACCATATTCACAAAAATGGGAGCTTAACCTGCCCCCATTGCCACACTTCTGTGTTGTTTATAAAATTCCCCTCCATAATAAACAAAGTTATTCTTGAGAACCATCTCCATACATTGGTGTACCAAACAAATCTCAGAATGGTCAAGCTGGGTGCCCATTACCATGGCCTCAAAAAAACAATCTAGGCTCTCGTCATGTGGGATGACTGAAAATAAATATTTGATGTTAATGGTAACCGGTAAAGAATCTGACAAAAAAGTGGTTTCAGCTAAAGTCTGTAGAAAGTGCCACAAATTGTTCAATAGGTGTCCCCCCTTTAAATGATTTAAGTTTCAAGCCAACAAATTTGGCTAAGGGTTCTGTTTTAGAGCCTGCTGAAGCAACAATTGGTCTCAAGCAGGGAGGATTAACAGATCTACGAATTTTGGGAATTCCGAAGATCCCCAATCCCAAGGGCTCTTAACCTCAAGGAATTCTTTAATATCGGGTGGTAAATCATGTATAATAAACAAATCCTGCAGTGCCAAGTCAATATGGTGGCAAGCAATATTAATCTCATTCAGAGATGCTTCACTGAAAAATTCACAAATGCTCAAAAATTGAAGCATTTTGGAGGAATACATGTGGCAGTTCATAATTACCCCCCCCCCCAAATCAGGCTTCACGACATGGAGACTTCTGTCATTAGATAATCAATGCAATAATTGTATCTCTTCATATGTGAGGTTGTGAAACTTAATATTGTTTGTGTGACACTAGCCTCTAATGGTGTTTTCACACAATCGTTCAAATAAGCCAATTGGTGGTGTTAGTGGACGGCTGAGTACTAGTGCTCAACAGCCCTAAAAATGGTGCACTCTCCACCTTATTTGCCATCATACATTTCAAGTTCAATCTTCTGGTATAGAGTTTTAGTTCTGTAAGGGTGTCAACCACATTAACTCTAGAAGACGGTACAAATATGAAACCCTTTTGAAAAAGTTTGCCATAAATAGGAAAAATAACATGCAGGAAAAGGTTATAAATTTTACAGTTACAAAAATTGTAGACTGTACCATCATATTCTATGTCCAAGCCATCAGGGAACCTTTTTGTTATAAGTATATTACAATTAGTCAACTTTACCATGTAGATGATACTTTTCTATGCATTCTTTTATTTTATTACCTGCACCATTTTTCCCCAGGTTATCCCACATCTCCACTGTAAATGGGCTCATGCCAAGTTTGACATTCCTAATAAACAAAATGAATAAAAAAGCATTGTGATTTACTCACCAGCAAGGTACTAGGAATTAGAAATAGGTTATGAAATACGGCATTGCATTGTACCATATAGTCAATTGTCTATCTTTTTGAAATATTTTATTTTACTTTGATTAGTTTAAATTCCATTTTCAAAGATCATTAAAGACAAGTAAACCCTTATTTTATTTGTATTTGTTTAAGTCACCAGAAAATCTCATTTTAAAAAATAATTGAAGAGAAAGACAAGACTGCAAGGGTCATAATTGCAATCCTTGGAATTATAGAAAGTGTAACAAAACAGGGATGTACACTAAATTAAAAACTGTAGTATCTTATCTCCTTTTTCCAAAGTACAGTAATCTCAAAGTTAGTGTATATACGCACAGAGATGTGGTGGGGTGAGTCACACCTCCACAAAAGACTGATAGGTATAACAGTGACTTTCACTATTTGCTGTTTTTTCTGTAAAAAATTCAGTTTGTTTTATAAAGTGCTAGAACTCTTACACAGGGATTCATTAAAGACAATTCAAGGTAACTCCATTGTGGTGTTACAACACACAGGGATTCATTAAAGACAATTCAAGGTAACTCCATTGTGGTGTTACAACACACAGGGATTCATTAAAGACAATTCAAGGTAACTCCATTGTGGTGTTACAACATATGGTCAGGTGTATTAAAATAAGAAAATATGAGAAGATAATAAGGAGTTCTGGGAGGTAAATGAGGTATATAGGAAGAGGCTTTACCAGCTGAACTTATCTAGTTGTTTCCTCTTTGTATAGCTAATTAGCAAGCTCCCATCTGTAGTGGTTGTGCATATTTTCAGCATTACATAGACAGGATATATGATAGGATAATACTGCGGTGGTGGTGCTGCGGTAGCGTTGTCACCTCACAGTTAGACGTTGCATGTTTGATTCTCAGTTAGAGCGTCTTCTGTGTGTCGACATGTGTGAATGGACGTTCCTTCGGTGAAGGTTGTGTGTTAGGCCTGGCAAGCCAGCATGTAAAAATCTACTGCCAATCATTAGCAGACTGGAGTTCCACTGTGGCGACCCCTAACCGGGAAAAGCTGAAAGAAGACACACACACACATAGATAGGATAGGATCTCCAGAATAGAATAAACAAAATGTTTCTAAGTTGGCAGAATAAGTTATATGAAGAGAAAAGGAGAAAAACAGGAGTCTCTCCTGGTAAATATCTGAATGTATTTGTTCTTGAAAGGAATGCCTCAACAAGGCTTTTTGCTTAATGATGTTAGAAATAAATTATTCATAAGCAGAAATGCACAAACTGTGATCAGCTAGGTGGCATGCAGACAATGTATCTATCCATACCAACAGAACTGCAGGTCTGGAAAGAGACCCACTGTGCTAGAAAAGTCTATTAGTCATCTCTTCCATCCTGGGAAAGGGTACATGATTCACCACTGCCTGCATGACTTCTGGATGACAGCAGGTACCCTGCAGTCTGCCACTGTAAAATAAATGGGAGTTACAGATATCCAGTGGAAGACATGTAGATATGGTTATTGTGAGTGCTGACATTACTACATGTCCATTTGCTGTTAGAGATCTTGACCAGCCACCATCAAATGATGTTCTAGCACCTGTTTGTGTCATCCAGTATAAATCCATTTCTTCTCAGAAGTCAAAATGCCTGTCAGGGAAAAGAAACATCCAAGATCACCCAATAAAGGAGGTACCTGCATACCCAATGGAGAATGCTGAGGAATAAGTTAATGATCTGCAGTGTCAGAGTAGAGAAAGGTAATGTATAAACAATATATAACTTGCAGTTAAGCTAAGGGTAGTTTAGGGGAAGGAATTCCTTGTCTATCATCTGTCCCTTCCAAACAAAAGTTTGAGTTCAAACATTATGAGGAATTCAGTTACTTGTGAGACTGTTTCAGGGCTATTTATTTTCGTGTAGAAAAAGATAACCTTCTGATTAACTAGAATTTGCAGATTGAATGCTTTCTAAAATGGATAAACATAGATCAAATAAATGGTCCTTGTCTGCCACTGTAGACTGATTCTGTGGATTCTGGTCTAACCACACTGTGATAAAAAATTGAAAAAGTCAAATGCAGAGAAAAAATAAAATGTAAAAATGTGATAATGACTCACTAATAGAAAAAGGAAGGAAACAGCTGTATGTGCATAACAATCTGAAATACTAATTACATTAATCAACTGTACACAATGACACAACTGAATTATACGTGTGTGGTTTTGTACCCTCATCAAAAAATATACATATGCACACAGTCTGAACAAATCAAAGGAAATTGCACAAGAGTGAAGTATCTGTAGCAATAAAATAAAACAAGTATTTTACTATTCAAGATAATTACATCACCAGTAAAAAGAGAAAAAAAACTCTACATCATTACAAAAGCTGTAACAGTAGATGATTTACTTTAGTTAGCAGCCTATTTTCAGGAGAGACCTAAGGTGGTATTTATATTACTAGGGGAATTTTTTCCAGAACATTGGGGAACTTCCCCACTCTTTTCAGTAAGTGCTACATGATCTTTTACCTTACTTGAGCTGTCATCAACTCAAGTAGATGGGACCTCAGTCTAATCTGAAGGATGACACACTAGAAGTGCAACACCCCCTCATGCTACACTGCATTGTTTCGAGTCAAATGGCCTGGTGTAAGAATAGAACCCACAATGTTTTGCGCTGAAGGTGAGTGTGCTACCTGTTTGCACCACTGATCCTCCACTAATTATTAGGGTCAGTTTGGAAATCAGGTGGAACACAAATTAATTCAGCAATCCATGCATTTCTTGAGTGATACAACTGCCAATGTGAGAACACAATCTTCTAGTAGTTAAATAAATATTTTATTATAAGTATAGTGTTTTTACTTAGAATTACTTTTGCAAATGTTTACATTTAAACACTCATTTGGTTTGATATAGTAATTAAGATACTTTGATGTTGTGCATGAAACTGTTGAATTGATTTTACATACACATCATGGAGCTGAAAGCACTAAAATCAATCTTGGATTCAGAAGCAAAGGTAACACACAGCTTCAAGCCATATCATATCATTTTGCATGTTGGCAAAATGTATGTTCTGTATGGGAATCATTGAGAAATTTGATACCCAAAAGTGAAAATCACACTTGCAAGAGACGTAAAATCATCTACATTAGAACAATCAAAAGGTGCTTCAACAAAATATTAGTTTAAGGGTGTGCACACACAACAAAGTATTAGTTTAAGGGTGTGCACACTGCAACCAGCATTTTGCATGTTTTTTTTTTTTATTTTTTTATATTTTTCCCCTAACAGATTTGTTTGTTTTTCAATTGAATTGTACAGGCTATAGGTCACATTAAAGGTGGGAACAGTTTTGAAATGATTTAGTGTGGTCTAATTTTTTTATATCACAAAAACCTGGCATTTTAACAGGAGTATGTACACTTTTTATATCCACTGTGTGTGTGTGTGTGTGTGTGTGTGTGTGTGTGTGTGTGTGTGTGTGTGTGTGTGTGTGTGTGTGTGTGTGTGTGTGTGTGTGTGTGTGTGTGTGTGTGTGTGTGTGTGTGTCTATATGTATGGATGTGGTGAGAGAGGACATGCAGGTGATTGGTATAACAGAGCAAGATGCAGAGGACAGGAAGAAATGGAAACAGGTGATCTGCTGTGGTGACCCCTAACAGGAACAGCCGAAAGAAGATGATGATATCTATATATATATATGCATGTGTGGGTATGTGCACATGTTTGTGTGTGTGTGCATGCACATGTGTGTGTGTGTGTGTGTGTGTGTGTGTGTGTGTGTGTGTGTGTGTGTGTGTGTGTGTGTGTGTGTGTGTGTGTGCGCGTAGAGACAACTCTAATACCTGATGTGCCTACTATTTTAAGGGTACAAAGAAAGGGCTAAATGTTCTTGGTGGAATATCTTTTGCCCAAAATGAACAATAGGCATCTTATTTCCAATGAGAACAGTTCAGTTTAATCCATTTTCAGCCTGTTAAACCAAAGACTAATAGGAAGCAAAATGATCCATGCATACAGTTACCTGAAATTAGTAATTCCATCACAGTTTTACAGCTAAATAATATGGCTTCCACATACAAGCTTGAGGTGAAATTTCTCGAGCATCAGTGGCACACAGAAAAAATATGAAATGCATAACTCCGAAGTTTCCCATAGGAAATCATTGCCAGTGCAGTTTCTAAGTGTTCACTACCAATGACTCACTTGTTTTGGGAGATTTCTCCCTTTTTCAAGTTGGTGCAACTGTGGAGTTGGGGTGTATATGTATATATATATATATATATATATATATATATATATATATATATATATATACGGATTCACTTTATGATCTCAAAATACTAAAATACCAAATTTTAGTATCTCAAAACTATAAAGCCGAAAGCCCAAAGATCTGACACCCACAACCACGTAATTCAAAATCGCGATCATTCACATACACACACCACCACACAAACAAGAACACATACACCTGCCTAATGACACTAAAACAAACAAGACAACATTCACAAACACAACATAACAAACACACCTACCTTACCTATAAGCAGGAGGGCAAGCCCCCCTGCACCCCCCTACCGCTACTTATATATACTATCTCTGAGGTCGCACTAAACACACAAACACATAAAACTCACCACTACACACACTCACACACACTAAAGTCCCTACCCAATACCCTTACAAGAAGCACCACTTACCTGAATCCCCAGCTAAATCCACAAACCACACAGCACGTCACGAACACAACAACAGAACAGCAGATTTGACATTTCCGCATCCGATATTATGCGGTTTCGCATAACTGCACTTTATAGTCTTGAAATACTAAAATTCGATATTTTAGTACTTCGAGATTATAAAGTGAAACCATACACACACACACACACACACACATATATATATATATATATATATATATATATATATATATATATACACACACACACACACACATATATATATATATATATATATATATACACACATATATATATATATCTGTATATGTATAATATATATATATATATATATATCTGTATATGTATAATATATATTTATATATATATATATATATATATATATATATATATATATATATATATATATATATATATAGATAAGTTCAGGGGTTTCAGGAGTTTGGGGGTGCAAGAGGGGCTTGCAAAAAATGATTTTCCTTTTAAGCATGCTATGATTTTTCTTTTTTTAAGTCGAAAGAAAAGCTTGTAAACATGGTCATTAAGGCAAATTCTAATCTAGGCTGCTCGGATAGCTTTCTGAAGTGTGTATGTTTCATTTTGTATATATATTTCAAGTAAAGAGTATTTGCAATCTCTTCTGTTGGTCACACACACACACACACACACACACACACACACACACACACACACACACACACACACACACACACACACACACACTTCTATTCTTCCATTTCCTCTTTGTGTAGTATAATACGGCTACATTAGTGAAACAGAATAATTTACACTTTACCATCCAGTGTTCCCCAGTTGCCCCTGAAAAGAAGCATTCACATCTAGTGCATTTACCAGTTTAAAATAAAAAAAGTTAATACAAAAGCGTGCATATAGATAGATGGATAGGTAGATAAATAGATTAATATATAAATAGCTAGATAGAGTTCAGTGGGGCATGATGAGTGTGTATAAAGCCTGTTTTACCCCATTTCTTAGGGGTGAATGTGTTTGTTCCACTGGGCTTACATTTACAAAACACATTGGTGTAATATAATTTTTATAAACACCCTATCAAGCTTAATCGTAAATCCATGAAAATGTCAAATATTTTTGCTGTAACCTCATGCCTATTGCCTTTATTTTTACATCACAATCTTAAAATAAATAGTACTAACAATTACAGTTTCTAATGATATAGCAAAATTGCATCAACACAATGAAGCAAAGTTTCCAGGCATACGACATCAGGTAAGAGGAAATAGACTCCAAGAACGTCACAGAGGTCAAACGTACTAGAAAATATGTCAACAAAAGCAATTTTAGATGCAGTATTATGAAATGATACTAAAGAGCAGTGTCTGTTGTGACATTTTGGCCTTTATATAGAACATGTAGTGAAAAATAAACCTTTTGTTCTGCATCTTCTAATCATTTGCTTGTCGATTAGATCATAGGTCTTCTAACGGTGGCACAGTAGCCATTTGAGGGAAACCTATAGTTCATCATATATTACTAAAGCAAGTCTTAGAGCGTTATTACAGAACAACTGTTATCGTTTCTTAAAGCTGACATTTTGGCACATTGGAACTTGCTCTGTTACAAATACAGTGCTATCACTTTTGTTTCACAGGACTCAGAGTAGTACAGGGAGAAAGTGAGGTTTATTTTTGTTGTTCACTTTCTCTCTGCTCTGCAAGTTCATGCAACCTCAGAATTGGTATGTGTAGAGATTGGGGATGTGGAGCTTGCCTTCGCATGGGGTGATGCTTGGGGGTGTTTTAGCATTTTAAATGTTGGTAGTACATATATGCAGCGTATTAGTAATTTAGATTTTATGGTGTATGATTAGCTGCAGTAAGCCCCATTTAACTTTGCTGGGATGTGATCATGGGACAAAGCAGGACACTCCTCAGCTGTTATGCAGTAGGATGTACATTGCTGTTTTCAGGTCTCACAAAACCTCTATACTAAATGATAAAGGCACAAAATCTATGAAGCATCTGCTTCACCTTGTTCTTTCAACAGTAATCATGATTCTGGTACACCATAAAAGCATCTGACATGCAATGTCATAGCCAGTCTTGTAAACTATTCAGACATTTCTGAAGTAATTCCTAAGGGGGTTGTACTGATAAAGTATTGGTTAAAAAACTGAATGAGTGGCAGCAATAATCAATAGTTTGCACTTTAATGAAAGAAAACTTACTAATGTGGCATCACAGAGATAAGAAGTTGGTCCAGCCTTTTGTTGATGAGATTCACTAAGCATATTTTTCATACAGAGTGGAGAGGGATAGGATGCTGACCACGGAAGGAAAGAAGGGAAACAAAGAATATCCAATGAGAAATGATGACTGCACACATCACTGAGATGCACTCCTGAGACAGTAAAGGTTTGTAAGCCTTGTCACATGCAAATCTTACACACAGCTGCGCAACCAGGTTACAGTCAGATACATTCGGGTATCAAGCATAGAAAGGTGTCTTTTATTATAGGGCTCAAACTTCAAGGTCAGGTAGTTGTTTTTGTATAATCTCTAATCAAGGCCCAGTTTTATTAAGAAAGTTATATGGATCTTGTACAGTAAGAGGGACAGTATGTTTCCATAGGTTCACAGGTTCAAGTCTTGAGTGAATGATATACTAGACTTCAATAATAACATTATAATAGTTTCATTACACAGAGAAACAAAGATAAGTGTTTGAATTTATTGATCTGATTTTAAATTCATCTTAACAGTCTGTATCTGATTTAGCTAAGATCTGCTTTAGATAAGCTCTTTAAGCCCATATTAGTAATTCTAGTACATAGTTGTACTGTGTTTTGCTGTTTAAGTGGTCTAACTGCTGGTATTAATCCGTAGTTTCATTCTTATGTGCTGAGTGTATGTCAGGCTAGTTCAGGACTAGCCTTGTTCCAGGCCAGTCAGCTCAGAGCTAAAGGTCTGATTGTTTTTCCCTCCCACCTACCTTGTTGTTGATGTGTTCTTATACCCAGTGTACCTGCTGTCCTGCCCCTTATGCTAATTTGGCAACATAATTCACTTCCTCTCCAGATTTATTGGCTGTTAACAATAAGCACATAAGTATCATTTTGCAATGATACTTGTGTGCTTATTGTGCAATGATACTACTCAGAAGGCTAAAAGACCTTTGATAAAATTGCTTAATATTGACTGTACTGATTCTGCTTGCACTGATTTTAGTATTAAATTAGTGAGTTTATTTACTAAAATTAGTTTTCTTTTTCTTGCTGGTGGCAGAAAAAGGTTGAGGCTAGTTGTTTTGTACTGTACTTTAAATACTCAGCAGTAAGCCCACCCAAATGTTATCCTAAAACCAAATTCCAAGCAGTTATAGTTACTCCTGCCCTTGAATCATTCCTCCCATTAACATGGACCAACACTTTCCCACAGCTTCTGTAGCCAGTCTGATTGAGATGGGTATCTTGAGACAGTGTAAGAATTGTCTCATGCTGTCTGACGATCACCTATTACTCAAACAGCATAACAGAGTGTGTGAGTGATGTACATATATAATATGCTAGGACAGAAGAGTAGCTGGTTCGGTTAGCATCCTGTGCTGGTGTGCCCCACCACCTCAGCTCTTCAAGTGAAGAGCAAAAAAAAACTATTGATCTATGCATCCTACTCCAGCGGTTCTGTGTACGAGTACAGGGGGTGTGTCTGAGAGCAGTGCTGTCACAAATCACATGCCCCCTGCACACCAGAATTTCTGTACGGCAATTTAAATAGAGCGAGAATGCTTGTAACACCCCTAACCCATCAGGGTAAGAAATCTGGACAAATCCATAAGGGACAATCGTCCCTACAAAGCCAGAAAGTTGATAGAATAACAGGTTTAGCATAAGCATGAATTTCTGGCAGGGTATGAAGCACATAGTGCATACCTCTCAACCCATCAGAGTAAGGAATCTGGACAAAGCCATGAGGGACAATTGTCCCTACAAAGCCAGAAAGTTTATAGAATAACAGGTTTAGCATTAGTATGAATTTTCAGTAGGGTATGAAGTACACAATGCACACCTCCCGACCCGTCACAGTACGAAATTTGGGCAAAGCCATTAGGGGCAATTGTCCCTACAAACCCAGAAAGTTGATAGAATAACAGGTTTAGCAATAGCATGGATATTCTGAAGGGTAGGAAGTAAAAATCACAACAAATAAATTTTTTTATATATGCAATAAAGTTTAAGCATAGCTGCGCAGGTGTGCCCATTGCTTATGTATGCTTAGCCCAGCTGAAACGGCATGATAAGTTAAATAGCAATAGACATACAACATGCACATAAGTGCAGTAGCATAATGGTTAGAGCATATGCCTAGCATACAGTCATTTGTGGTTCAAGCCTCACTAAAGCCATTTCCATTATAACCATTGTAATTTTAATTTATTTGTATATTTATGTAGGAAGCAACTTATATTTCTCAACCAGAGTAGTGTATTAGGCCATGTGAGGTGTCAGTGTAATAAAGTAGTGAAACCCCCATATAAACACAAGTGCCCCATACAGTATAGTCACACAAGAATAAATATAATTACAGCACATTGGAGGATGTCAGGGAAGGTAAATAAATTTATATTATGTAATGAATGATGAATCAATCCCATACAGGTGGTAGTCCAATAAAATAAAACATAAGCAATGCTAAGCATTGCACAGCTATGCTGACCGGTTGTAAGCATTGTGTATGTATGAATACTAAGTAATGAGTAGCCCAGCTAAGTGGATTTGCCCATTGGTAAGCAATGTTGAACATGCCCCTTTAAGCACTGCCAACCATAGCTAAGCAGGTTTGCCGTAGCTAGATTAGCTCAGCATTTTCAAAACCTTCCAATTACAGCAAAGAGTGGGAAATCAGCCATATTTAAACTCCACATGTGGGAATACAGCTCATAACTGGTTGTAGCTCTCCATTGTAGGCATTATGGCAGGTGTAGAGGGCATGTTCTTTCAGGTGCAGTGCTGGGGCATACAGGAGTCCAAGGTCATGGTAGGACTCCTGGTAAAATGTGAGACTGCTGCAGGACCAGTACCAGGGCTCCCAATATAAAGCAGAAGCCTGTGAAAGTCTTGCCTGTGATCTCATCAGTGCCACTGGTATCCCAGGGACAGGTGAGCAGGTCGGGCACCACTATGCCGACTTGAAACAGAGGAAGAGGGAGCTCTTGGAACAGTGGGTCCAAGAAGCAAGAGAGAGGGGGGGGAAATGTCCCAGCAGTGTGTAAGTATTCATAGCAATAACTCTTTACCAAAGTCCATCTTGTGCATGTGATGGCTAGGTATGCTGAGTGGGCTGTGAACCAGGAAGCCCATGCCAGTAGGTTGCAAAGGCTGCATCGTGAGGCTGGGGTCCAAGAGACCTTGGGACACAGGTGCTCAGTAGTCTGTCCTTTGATAATCACATCACCACAGTAGTCAGGAAATCCTTCTACATGGCACACCTCATCACAAAAGGTTTCTCATCCAGAAAAAAAGAGGTCATTGTTCCCTCTACTTATCACTCATTAGACCAATTATAGAGTACAATGCCCCTTTTGGTATGTACCTCACAAGACATCTACAACAACTGGAAAGACCGCAGAAATACCTTATAAAGAGGATTACCAGCCTCAAATAGATGCCCTACGCAGACTATCTCAAAAAACTCCAGCTTTACTCAGTTGCATATCGCATACTCATAGGTGATCTCTGCCTAACATACAAAGCTATGTCAAACCCAAAGCTGTTGGACATGCTCCACTTAAAGAAATCCCAATCCCTCTGAGCTACATGCTCTAGGGACCTAAACCTTGTCATCACAATAAACAGAACATGCTGGATGGATAGATTCCTGTCCCAGAGACTTCCCATACTCTGGAATAAACTACCTCTCTATATCAAACAAAGCTCCTCATTAGCACTCTTCAAGAAAAATCTTGATGATTGGATGAGAAATAAGAAATTCACCCTGGGGATCACTTCTGTGGCTCTGTTCGACAGTGGCACAGGAAAATAGTTTTCTTGGGTGGCAAAAGCCAGGGTACCTTTTAGGCTGGGCTTGTATAGGCCCTAGGGCCGATAGCCTAGTACCTACCTATGAACCTATAGTGAGTAACAATCCTGCTAGTAGTAGTCATACCAAATAAATATAAAGGAGTAAAATGTCACCTGGCAGTATAAAAAATATGTATGGTTTCCACTGAATAAACCAGACAATATGACAGTAATAGTCCCATATAGGTCATATTTAAATAAAAATGTAACTGCCTGGCAATAAAGTTCTAAATCCTGAACTGGTTGTGTTTACTCTGGTATTATATGGCATGAAATGTTGCATTCACCAAGATCTGATATCTGAATAGTAATGTTGTGTTAACCAGTTTCCAATACTGTGCTACATAAAAATATTTCTAGAATGTCTGTATAAGAATGTTGTAACAAGGTAAGATTGTACAACCAAGAGAGACTTAGACAAAAAGCATTGAAGTAAATGACAGTAGTTTATCAATAGCTCACTCTAATGATATACAAATTGTTGTATTTTTAACAGACACAGTCATGGTTTGAATCCTGGGAGTAGTAGTAAGCTGTATGCATAATTTCAACTAGGATTTTTTGAATATGTGTAGAAACAGTCAGGTAATGTTGACAAGCATTCCCCCCACAGGTCTTCCAGGTAAGAGAACAGTAACTGCCTGGCAATAAAGGTCTAATCCTGGACTGGTTGTGTTTACTCTGGTATTGTATGGCTTGACATGTTGTATTCACTAAGATCTGATATCTGAATAGTAATATTGTGTTAACCACTGTTTCCCACACTGTGCTACATAAAAAACATGTCTAGGAATGTTTGTATAAGAATGTTGTAATTACAAGGTCAGATTGTACAACCAAGAGACTTAGACAGAAAACACTGAAGGAAAAGGCAGCAGTTTTTTAATAGCTCATGCTGATGAAACATGGATTGTTGTATTTTTAGCAGACGCAGCCATGGTTCGAATCCTGGGAGTGGTAGTAAGCTGTATGCATAATTTTAACTAGGATTTTGGGAATATGTGTAGAAACAATCAGGTAGTATTAACAAATGTTCCCCCCACATGTGTCATATACCACCCCTGTATGCTATCTTGTCTGTCTTCTGACCCAACCTACCACCCCAAATATGCCTACTGTCCTTCCCCAACATCCTAGTCTCACCTTAAAAAAAAAAGGGCAATCTGTTCCCAAAATAATTTTTGCCCCATACATAGCCATCCATTTCACACACGTGTCCACTTGACAGATGTAATCTGGTCTAATTGGCTTCACAACACATTATTGTTTTCCTCACCCATCTCTCAGGGGTTTGAGTGTGCAAATATATATATTCAGTATATATGCACAGCTGTTGCTGTAGAGGAAATGGGCAGCTATGGACCTTCCCTACACCCATTCTGCTGATCCCTTGCTACTTTCCCTATTGTCTTTTCCTCTGTGTGCCCCGTTTTTCACCACTTTCCTATCACCCCTTTTTCATTTCTTTTAAAGAAATTAGCATGAGGGTAAGCGAGAGTAAGCTCTTTTAAGCATTATACACTGTGTACAAACATACCACTGGCCAAACCAAGGCCATAGGGTAGTGCAATTATACCTGTAGAGTAATGATTAAAGCAATGATCATTAAAATTGTGAGTACTGCAATGATATACAAGTTGTTAATTGACATCTCTCCCCCCCACCATATCTGCAACAATAATCGAAACACACAAATCAATGGGTATGTTTTACACCAAACCTACTGTTGGGACATATGTCCTATTGTTCAACAAATATTGAAATGTGTTTCTGTTAATGTTCCATGTTGAAACACTGTCATTGGTGGCCTGTTGCTATCAATATAACATGCATGCCGTTGTAATGGCCACTGTGGTTCCATATATGCATGTGCTCTGATTGCTATGCAACCGTTCCAAATCTGTTGTTTTGGGTTAATGGGAATATCTATGCATGCTGTTATAACTAATCCTGGATTGTGTTGAATATTACTAACCCACATATGTTCTAAAACTGCAACACCATAGCATGTTTAGGAAGGACGATCCCAGCGGACCCACCTTTCCCACCTCATCTAGATGTGGCACCTGGCCCCAGCATGTCTGGGACCCACCCCGGGACCTCTTCAAATGCTGGTCCTGCACTACCTTCGGGTGGAACTGCCTCAGGGGATGGGGCTCATCCCCCGCCGGGAGCGGGAGCGGACAGGATACCGTCACCCGAAGCCAGGTCCAGAGATTGGTACGTAGTGAGCTCTAAAAGAAGTTTGGAGATCTGCTATGCCAGCTTGAGGGCCGCATGGTGCAATTAGAGGGTCAGCCTGCCCCTCCTACTCAGCCCCCAGCACAGCCATCTTTGGGGCCATGAAGGTGCAGTGGTAATTGCCCATGGGTGGGAACCTCAGTCCCACTGTTTCCATTTGGGGATCATGGACTTCCGATTTCCAAACACCCCTCCCCGTCCAAGGTGTTTACCCCCCCAACATGTCATATACCACCCCTGTATGCTGTCTTGTCTGTCTTCTGACCCAATCTACCACCCCAAATATGCCTACTGTCCTTCCCCAACATCCCAGTCTCACCTTAAAAAAAAAAAAGGGGCAATCTGTTCCCAAAAAAATTTTTGCCCCATACATAGCCATCCGTTTCACACACGTGTCCACTTGACAGATTTAATCTGGTCTAATTGGCTTCACAACACATTATTGTTTTCCTCACCCATCTCTCAGGGGTTTGAGTGTGCAAATATACCTCCAAATTCAGTATATATGCACAACTGTTGCTGTAGAGGAAATGGGCAGCTATGGACCTTCCCTACATCCATTCTGCTGATCCCTTGCTACTTTCCCTATTGTCTTTTCCTATGTGTGCCCCCTTTTTCACCACTTTCCTATCACCCCTTTTTCATTTCCTTTAAAGAAATTAGCATGAGGGTAAGCGAGAGTAAGCTCTTTTAAGCAGTAATAAGCTGGATTAAGCCTGTTTGTGCAGTACTAAGCAATGCCTACACAGATTAAGCATTTTAAGGCTAACTATAAGCATATTTAACTTAAAGTTAGCATTGCTTACCACCGCGCAAACCCACTTACAACTGCTTAAAAGTGCCTTAATCACTCTGTATCCAACAGCCCTTGTTCTGCCCAGCAACAAAATAATTACCCCTTGCAAGTCTTCAACCCTGGACCCTGCACACCATAGGCACAGCAATTTACTACTATGCCATCTGAGCTAAAGATGTCACTGATGTTTTTACAAGCATATGATGCAGCACAGTCATTCAACAGTAGGGAAAATGTATTTATATATGTATATATATAAATATAAATATATATATATATATATATATATGTGTGTGTGTATATTATATGTATATATATATATATATATATATATATATATATATATATATATATATATATATACAGAGAAAGAGAAAGAGAGATACATCCACATTCATATCCACATATATGTATATGTATATATATATATATATATAAAGGTTAATAAATAAATATATATATATATATATATATATATATATATAATACATATATATATATATATATATATATATATATGTATACAGAAATATATGACAGCTACAAATACATGCAATCAGAGGGTCATGCTGCTGCATACTGGAATTCTAAATCTGGAAACTCACTCACTGGAAGTATTCCTTAAAATGGGGAACAATGACATCTCTGCTGTAACAGAGACCTGGATAAAAACAGCAGGAAGCACCCCTGCAGTACCAGCCTATAATTGATTCAACAACCTTTGGCTGCAGAACATAGACTGAAGCTCCAAAGGTGGTGGTATTTTCATATTCATAAATGATGCACACACCTCCAGAGTGGTAGACCAACATTATGCATCACAGATCTCGCAGGTATAGCTGACATTGGGTAAGACAGTGGTTCAGGTTGTAGCCTGCTATAGGTCCCCATACATGTCCCAAGACTCTCACTCCATGTCCATAAACACCCTGGAGAATATTAGTGTCCAACCTAACACTATCATACTGGTTGACTTCAACTACCCCACCATTAACTGGGAAACTTACCCTTGTATTGATGCACATCCCCACCCCATCAACCTGGTCCTTCCTAACATATGCGACTGTTGCTCTACACCAATAGTCAACACCTCACTTGTTATATCTGAACACAACGTATTCACCTTTGGAAATTCACAGCCATCCTACCCCCACTGCACAGGTATCCATCATGAAAAGCCTTTCCAAAGCTAACCATGGCCTCATAAAATCAAAGGTGGCTAACCTCATGGCAGCCATGCAAATGGAGACTAGTTACATGACAGCTGAATCAAACAACAATGCACTATGAACATGTACACAAATGCATGGATACCGCCTTACCCAATACAGCCAGGACCCTCACCTCCAAAAAAAGGAAGCTTATCTGGTGGTCCCCTGCCATAAAGAAACTGTACAACAGTAGGCGGGAACCAATATGGAATAAGGTGAAGTCTCAAGACAGGAAATAAACCCTTATCACCCTCAATAAATAATTGGGATCCCTCATCAAATACTACAAAGTTAGCTGTGAGAACAGACTTGGAGCACACAGTAAAGACAACCACAAGGCCTCTTACAGTTATGTAAAGAATCTTCATGGCAATACCAAGAATTGTTCTGAGATACTAGACAATGGTACCTCCCAGACTGAGCCAACAAATAATGCCAATATACTGTCTGCATCTTGAGTGCAAACATTTCCCTCATCCACCCAAAGAATCAATCACAATACCAGTACACCACCAGGCACCCAGTATTACTGAAGCACAGGTTAAAACACCACTGTCCAAGACCAAGAATACAGCTTCTATGGGACCTGATAATATCCGTGGCTGTGTTCTACATGAACTACAGAGTGACCTGGCACCTTACCTTTGTGCCCTGTTCAAGCACAGCCTCACCTCAGGCTTTGTCCTGACTGAATTGTGCACTGCACCAGTCACCCCTCTCCACAAACAAGGTGTAACTTCAGACCCTGGGAAATACTGCCCCAACTGCTTGACAAGTCTGTTATGCAAAGCTATGGAATGCATCATCATGCTCCTAATAAACAAGGATATGGAAATCTGCAGAGTCAGAATCCTACACAGTTTACCTTTGTGAAGGGTAGGTCATACCTGGTCATTCAACCTGGTCAACCTCTTGCCATCAGTTACCTTAGCTGTGGATGAAGACAAGGTGACACATACAGCATACATTGATCTGGAAAAAGCCTTTGTTAACATTCCCCACTCACTAAGCTCGGCATCAACCCCTATATCACTAGGTGGGAACAGAGGCACAAACACAGAGGAAGATTGGACATACTGCTGTCATACATGGAGACAGTTGCTGATGTCCCTGGGTTTGTTGTAATACCCTTTATGAGGAATATGACATCGGTAATACCAATAGGTGTATTTACTGACTGCATTCCCCAGAGTCCACAGCTGATTTACCAAGGACAACAACTGTCTGGTGAACACACAAAATATGACAGGAAGACATGTGGCCAGTCCGTGGACAGCATGCCAGTGTAAAGGTATGTCAGAGATATATCACTGTGAGTCGTGATGTCACACACTAAATGCATGTCCACACAAACCCTGTCAATCTGTCAATCCACTATGTATAACAGCACTGATAACATAGAATCTGTTCATATCT
>NC_056727.1:170302342-170327342 GCF_019279795.1 Protopterus annectens
TTGCATGTGACCCCTAACCTGTCCACTTCCACTGAAATACAATCAAAGGTCTTTCTAGGAAGGTGAACAACTATTGCCAAGTGAAGATGTGCCATGATGTTAGAGTCCAGACCAAGATGGATGAATGCTGTAACCATCTCATGAGGTGCATACACAAGTTTAAGGGTGTGCACACTCATTAAACTGGCTTATTGTACTGAGTATTATTTCCATATGTTTTCACAGACCAGATTGTTATGTTTTCAATTGGATTGTACAGGCTATACGTCACACTACAGGTGGGAATTGTTATGAAATGAGTTATTGTGGTGTCATGTTCCAATTGCACAAATACCAGGCAGTGTGTCAGGGTGTGTACCCTTTACATCCACTGTAGCTATATGGAGACAGCAGTACCTGACCTGTATATCCAGCCTCCAGCAAGGTAGAGTAATCCTCTTTGGTGGACAGCAGCAATACACAAACCAAATAATAGGTTGCTACATTGGCTGTACAGGGACACATAGGTGCAGGCAACAACTTTGAAGCAAGTCCACCTATATCTGAGCAAGTAGGTAAGTTCACAGGTGATGTCCTGTAAGGCTGACTATGACTATGAATCGAATATATCCACACCACCAAGGACAATTGTAACCGTGTCTCCACATATGTTGTAAGTCTCAGATGAAACAACACAATTCACCCTGTACTGGGGTAAAGAACACCTGATACACACATGCCATGGATATAGGCAACCTGCATCACACAGGTTAGGTGGGAACATCACCACCCTGTCCACCCCAGTCGTACATGGAGATATGCACATCAGCCACACTCCTCCCCGCAGCAATGGTGGTCCACAGGGTAAATAATGCCGGCCTGCACAGCAGAACTTATGTGCATGTGCAGCATCAGGCCACCAACCTCAAATTCCATGCTCATCAATGGGCTGCTGCTGTAGCAAGGGATAGGCTAGCCACAGTTGGGGGCACAGCCTTCCAGCCCCCACAGATACCCACCAAGGAGCTCCTCACCACACTTTGGCCACACGCTGAACGCACAAACCATGACACTGAGGGAAGCATTGTGGAGGTGGATTGCACACACATACTAGATGAGGACCATGCAGGTAAGGGCTCAGTGGAGATTAGTACACTAATGTATCAGACATATATGTATCTGTATTGTATCTATTGCAGTTGTGGATGGGGGTTTCTAATCCACAGAGGTGCACATCTATGGTGAGGACAGGACATTGTGTATTATTGCGGTTAGTACTGTAGATGTGCAGACATGCTGCATCCATCCTATACCAAGGCCACATGTGCGTCTGCTGACAATAACTCCTTCTCACAACTACCTAAAACCCTCTGGTCTGCATATGGGACAGCAGCCTGAAGCTGGTGAGTACTACATTGTTCTGTTGTTGCCTGGCAATACCCCAGACATGTGAAGCTATGCAATTTACCATGCACACAACCATTAGTAATAGTTATATTGCTTTATGTAATAGCTATATTGCTTGTTGTACATGTTCACTTATGCTGGGGTTAACTGTATTGCATCACAGTGGTCACTACTGGGGCCTATCTCCCGTGAATTCAACATTCCTGTAGCATACCTCTCAACTTGTCAGTGCCACGATGTCTGGACAGAGGCCAGCAAATTGTGCTGGACAAATGGCCTAAAGTTAGATCATGCTTGACACATTACTGGTATACAGTGGCTATATAGATTGTGTACACATCCCTCTTAAGATGCAAGATGTTCCTGTTGCATACTAATTAGGACCACAATATGACAGTCCACACCTTTTCCAGCCTTTAATGTGACCCATAACAGGTACAGTTCACTTGTAAAACCAAGCATCTGTACTCGTGTATTTCATCTATAAGTCAGGCCACCTGTGAGGGTGGGCAGACATCTTATCAACATGATGTTTCAGTCAGGTATGATACCTCATACTGCCATATGTCTCAGTACACTCACTGTGGCCTATTTGGCTATAAAATCACATATATGGGCATTGTTAAGGCACACAGACCACTTCCGACCACATATAGGTTTCAAACATATGGATATTCCAGACACATCTGTACAGAGGACTGTACAGTGGCTTAACCTGCTGCATGTGAGGCAGATGCTGTCACCACTCTATATAAAGTAATGACAGTGGGAGGTGGTCACCAGCCATGTGTGGTATAGACATCAAAATGGTATAAGCCACATATGATATAATCCTCACACACACACACACAAACAGTTGCCAGCAATAGGATTAGAATGCCAGCCTGTCTAAGCAGTCCTATTATAATACTACACTGTTATCAGATGTGCCACAGAGCTTATACATTTCCACCTCTTCCAAAGGTACTTCTAAGGTGGATGACATCAACAGGTCTATTAAACTGGAGTGAAGGGAAGTGTAAAGGGTAGTACACATGTCAAAAATGGTATGAGCCAGACAGTACATGATTCACAGTCACATACTTGCCAGTATAGGGATTAGAACTCTTGCCTATCTAGGTATTCCTACTATAGTGCTATGCAGTTATGAGATGCTCCACAGAGCTTATACATATCAAACTCTACCAAAGGTACTTCTGTGGTGGATGACATCAACAGGTCTACTAAATTGGAGTGAAGAGAAGTGTAAAGGGTAGTACACAGGTCAAAAATGGCATAAACAAGACAATACATGATTCACACACAGCTGCCAGTATTGGAATTAGAACTCATGCCTATCTAGGTAGGTCTACTATTGTGTTACACAGTTACCCCATGCACTACAAAGCTTACTGAGCTTCCACGTGGCCAAACCTGCTGATAACTGCACAGCTGTGGCAAAGTATTACAGATGGCAGACAGTTTGCCTTCTGTTCCATCCGTACATCATGCTAGTTCTTTCTGTCTTGCACTTCAACTAGCATTATGGCTTGGCACTTCACCAGGTTATTGTATCATGAGGTGTGGCACACCTGTGAGCTGTCAACAGTATTTGTTCATCACAGATGTCACCCCAGTACTTACTAGTTATGTCCACCCCTCCTGGCATGTTTGAAGGGCAGTTATCTGTGCTTTCACCCATTGACTTGGTACACATGTCCATTCTGGGGCACTGTTGCAACTGCTGCATGTACACAGACAACCCTCCCCTCTAAACTCCAAACACTCAGACCTGTGAGGGTTACGCATATATCACCCAATGTAGACATATGCACTCTCCAGCAAACACTGGCCTAACAGGTCAAGTGGATAAGATCAACACCTGCACCACATCATGTGGAACACATAACTTACCATGGCACACACTTTGACAGCCATGACATACAGTGAAAAGCCACATACCCACCTTCCCAGAGGCACTCAATGGACATCTACCCAAACAGCACAGACCAGCAAGGCAGACACCCACTCAGACACTGTGACATGGCACATGCCAAGGGACACATATTTAACCTACACAGTGTTCCCCCAACCTAAGCCCCTAAGGATAACCACCTTGCATGATACAGTGATCATGAGTAACTCAATACTGAGGCACACACATCCCACTCACTAGGTTGAATATGGAGCAGGTAACAGCCAAATATAAATCACATGCCAGCGTCTAACACATGACTCAGACAGTCATGTCACTCCACAACAACTATGAGTATCACTCTGTATCCATGTGGGTGTGAATGAATTAGGACACCCCTCCCTGGACTACATGACAGGAGACATGGTTGAACTCTCTGATTATGCAGTTCAGGCAGGTGTGACAGTAGCACTGGGTAGTGTACTGCTGTCACCCAGAGTGATGCTGCAGTACTATCAACAGATGGTTGACTACAACATTGGCTTACGTGTTATGTGTCATTGTCAGGGGATCCATGATCTCTCTGCTTGGGATGGCATGATTGACAGAACCCAATGATTTGCCATGGATGTACTACATCTGTCACCACTGGGTTGCCAGGTACTGGCTACGCGTCTTGCCACCCCTATGGTGCCTTATTAGGCAGTGTTCCTAATGTTATTACCACCATAACAGCTACACATGTATGCAGTCTGAGGGTCATGCTGCTCAACAGTGGACATCTGTCAGGATGCAGTCACTCATAGCAGTTGTTGGAGTGGAGGACACATGTCTGCTGTAATGGAGAGGTGGTTCACAGCAGCAGACAGCAGACCTGCAGTATCAGGCTATGACGTATTCCTCAGCTGAGAGCCCCCAAACATGGACCACACCACACTTCCACAGGTGGTGTTGTCTCCATATTCATTATGGATAGAAACACCTCCAGACTAGTATCCCATCATAATGCATTGGAGATACTTCTGGTACAACTGCCTTGGGGTGATAGTGCTATCCAGACCATAACCTGCTATGAGGCCACATCTATGTCCCTAGACTGTCAATGCACATTCCTCAACACCCTGCCATCTCTGATGGTCCAGTGCAACACTGACATAGTACAAGTCTTCAACTACCCCTCCATCACCTGGAGAATGTAGCAAATCGCCAGTACAATGGCCCTACACTTCTGGGATTCATCATTTCCATTGCCCTAGACCAGCTCATACTGACTCCTCGTAGAGGATGCTACAAGCTTGACCTGTGTTGACCACTTAAATATGGGACCGTTGCTCATCCCCGATGTCAATCCCTGCATGGTGAGAGTCACACAGGCTGTAATCCACATGGAACTCAACATGTCAGCCACACCCCCAGAAACAAAACCACATGGCAAAAACTCTCCAAAGCTGACTTTGCAGCCAGGAAAACAGGGGTGGATGTCTTCACTGCACCATTGGCAATGGGATGTAGCTGCATAACTGTAGAATCATACACATAGGCACTGTACAAACAGGTACATGAATGCATGGTACTAGCCAGAGCCAACAGAACCCAGACAGTGTCCTCCAAACACTGGGAGACAATGTGATGGTCCCCTGCCATTACTAAAGTGCACATCAGAAGGAGGACACTGTTACAGGGAAAGATGGTGTCCCATGACTGTTGAACTCCCTTATTAGCCTCAAACACAACTTTGTATCCCTCATGGTGTCCCCAACAGGCATCTATGGCAGCAGAGATACAGCAGACACTGACAACAGTCACAACAGCCTTGATCGTTACATCAACAACCTCCACAGTATTAAACAGTATTAAACACAAGTGCTGCGAGTTACTGCTCAAAACTATTACCTATCCTGAGACAACAGATATTGGCCACAGTATTGGCAACACATTCAGTACCAGCTTTACCCCTCTCTCCCCCCACAAGTGAAGTTCTGAGTGAATGTGTTCACGCATGCTGTATCCCATTTACATTCTAGGTGTCTGCGTGTCACCAGGATGTGGCCCTGCAGCAAGGCCACAGGGTATGGCAGTGTAGTGACACATCCACCATGTCATAGGCAGGGTACAGTATGTGCACGGTAATTCCAGGTCTGTAACACAGTGATTGCATATGCCTCACAGATTATAGGGCTGAGGGTTGTACATAGGTACATGTTGATGTACAATATCTGTTGTAGAATGGAGAATGGTACATATTCTGGTTTGGACACACCTTTGATTGCTAATAACCACAGCCACAGGGGATATTCATCAAACAAACACACTGAGATTACTATTCACACACACACACACACACACACACACACACACACACACACACACACACACACACACACACACACACAAACACACACACATGCACACACTTGCCAGTACTGAGATCCATAGGTTCATTGCTTCATAGGTGTGTAGTAGGTGATTGGGCCTGAAGGCTCTACAAGGCTAGCCCAAGAGGAATACCTTGGCATCAGGCCACATGACAATAGCCCCAGTGTGGCTCAGGAGTATAGTCACTGGAGTGGTCCCCAGGGGTGGGTATTGTATTCCCCATCCACTCATCCAGAATTGTGGGTGGCCAAGTGATGAACACTGCTTCCATGCGATCTATATTCCATAATACAGGGTGGGTATTCCATCCACCCATCCAGGTTTCCTATTGTGGTATTGGGTGATGTGCACTGCTTCCCATGTATGTGATCTATATTCCATAACAAGGGCAGTGTCTGGGTTGTGCACATGTCCCACATGCATGTTCTTTGACATGTGGAAGTGTGCTTGAGGTCTCTGGGGCATGTTGTGTGGACAGATTGGTGCCTTCTGATGTAGCATTCCTGACCTCATTTGGTGAGACCTGGCTATGTAATTGAGGTAGTGAATGCACCTACATTGACAGTATGATATGGGTATTCAGTGGAGTTAGTGGTGTCTGCCCATACAGGGCATGTGTATAGGGATTAGAACTATTGCCTATCTGGGGTACATTTGCCTACTATAGTGCTATGCAGTTATGAGATGCTCCACAGAGCTTATACATATCAAACTCTACCAAAGGTACTTCTGTGGTGGATGACATCAACAGGTCTACTAAATTGGAGTGAAGAGAAGTGTAAAGGGTAGTACACAGGTCAAAAATGGCATAAATCAGACAATACATGATTCACACACAGCTGCCAGTATTGGGATTAGAGCTCATGCCTATCTAGGTAGGTCTACTATTGTGTTTGGCAATGGTTGGCCTTGTATATATGACATTTGTGACATATACTAGGTCACGATATACTTATTACTTTAGCACACAATCACACCACATGTACACACACAATCACACCGACCCCACAGCACACACACACACACACACACACACACTGGCCAGTGCTGAGTTTCAACGTACCCTACCTAGCTGATAGCTGCACAGCTGTGGCAAAGTATTACAGATGGCAGACAGTTTGCCTTCTGTTCTTCTAAGGTGAGGAACATCACCAGCCCTGTAAATACTGGCATTGGGTGATGTAGTGGGTGAGAGATTCAAAAAAATATTTTCAGACCATTATGGTTATGCATTTACCACATGCACCACTGACCTTACATAGCTTAGGTTTGCCAACAGGTACTTCTAAGGTGGATAATATCTGCAGGCCTGCTAAAGTCAAGCACTGAGCGTAAATGGGGCCAACATCTTTGAGGTACGGACGTACATACATTTGCCAGGGATGAGATTCAAACCTATACCTATGTAGTTATTGCTATTACAGTGTACTGCATTTATCACATATGCCACAGAGTTTATAGGATGGATGTTGTCCCAAGGTACTTCTAAGGTGAGGAACATCAGCAGCCCTTGTAAATACTGGCATTGGGTGATGTAGTGGGTGAGAGATTCCAACAAATATTTTACGCTACACACACATTTGCCAGGGGTGAGGTTTAAATCTCTATCTAACTATCTTTTCAGACCATTATGGTTGCGCATTTACCACATGCACCACTGACCTTATATGGTTTAAGGGTGCCAAAAGGTACTTCCAAGGTGGATGATATCGGCAGGACTCCTAAAGTCAGGCACTGAGATGTGTACTGGGTATAAATAGGGCCAAAATCTTTGACATACAGACATACATATGTACACACACAAACACTTGCCAGGGAAGAAATTTAATCTCATACCTATGTAGTTGTTGCTACTACAGTGTATCACATTTATCGCATGTGCCACAGAGCTTATAGGATGGGTGTTGTCGCAAGGTACTTCTAAGGTGAGGAACATCACCAGTCCTTGTAAATACTGGCATTGGGTGATGTAGTGGGTGAGAGATTCCAAAAAAACATTTTTCCCTATACAAACAATTACATTTGCCAGGGGTGAGGTTCAAGCCTCTACCTAACTATCTTTTTAGACCATTATGGTTATACTTTTACCACATGCACCACTGACCTTACATGGTTTATGGTTGCCAAAAGGTACTTCTAAGGTGGATGAGATCTGCAGGACTGCCAAAGTCAGCCACTGCAATGTGTACTGGTTGTAAATGGGGCCAAAATCTTTGATGTAGGTACATACATATGTACACACACAAACACTTGCCAGGGATAAGATTCAAACCCATACCTATGCATTTATTGTGACTACATTGTTCCACATTTATTGCATGCACCATGGAGCTTACATGTTGGAAAGCTGTGCAAAAGTATCTTTGAAGGTGAGGGAAATCAGCAGCAGGGAAGGACCACAAAATCAGGTCTCTACAAGGATACACACACTCTCTCACACAAACACTCACATTTACACAGTTGCCAGGATCAGAACTCCTACCTAACTAGTTTGCTACACTGTAGTATTCCACAGATATCACAAGCGCCATGGAGCTTACATGCTGGGGAGCTGTCCAAAGGTATCTTTGAAGGTGAGTGACATCAGCAGCAGTGCTAAAGGAGGGGTAAGGGAAGTGTTGTAAGTGTGAATGACCACAAAATCAGTTATCTATAAGGATGCACACACACTCTCACACAAACACTCACATTTACACATTTGACAGGATCAGGATTGGAACTCCTACCTAATTAGTTTGCTATACTATATTATTATGCAGTTATCACAAGCACCATGGTGCTTATTTGCTGGGGAAGCTGTCCAAAGGTATCTTTGAAGGTGAGTCATCAACAGCAGTGCCGAAGGAGGGGTACATGAGATTTAGTGAGTGTGAATGGCCTCAACCACATTCATCTAGAAACACACACACACGCACACACAACTTTACATTTGACAGGACTGAGATTACAACTGCTACATGAATGCCTATTTGTACTGCAGTGTTGCACAGTTATCACAAGCACCACTGACACTATAGGGCTGAGGGCTAACCAAAGGTATTTCTACAGTGAATGACATCAGCACATTATGGGATGTGTAGTGGGTGGGACAGGCCTCATAATGGGATTCTCTCTGTTGCTGTCTGTCTTTCTGTTCCCCACAGAGCTGTGTCTGTGTGTGTGTGTGTGTGTGTGTGTGTGTGTGTGTGTGTGTGTGTGTGTGTGTGTGTGTGTGTGAGAGTGAACGTTTGACATATTATATTATGTTGGCCTTAGATATGTGTGTGTATTCCTATCCAATGTGTGTGTGTGTGTGTGAAGTATCAATGGTGTACAATTTGGTGTGTGTGCACAGGCAGCTGTGAATAACCGATATCTGTAGTCCACTTTGTTGTGAGACATGGGCTTCATTTCTTTACGTGTAGGAGCATGCCAAATATGACCTTCTATATTGAGTTTGTGCATCCATTGCAGGGAGGGTTGGACTCTAGTTCAGGGTTTTGTGTGCTACAGCCTCACCTAGCAAACTGTTTCTACAGGATATCTGTAGATAGGTTGCTAATTTGGAGCACAATGGGCTTAACATACAGGGGATACTGTAACTATTGCTGTCTGTGCTGCTTGTGTGACATGTTAGGTTGTAGCATAGATATTCTGACATATGTACTGTTTTACACTGTGATGTGTTCTGTCATCAACTACTGACAGTTATCATTCTTTGCTCACAGTTATTTGCTGGGAAATATAAGATGAATGAAGCTGAGACCAATATTCTGAGGCATACAGACTACACATTCTGTCACACACCTACCATTGTGGAGGGGTAACTATAGACAATAGACTGCTGGTTCTGTGTAAATTGTGCAGTTGGCTGGGGTTCCCCTCCTTCTGTTTTTCTCAACTTCAAAGAATGGCCATATCATGCTGGGGTCATACCTCTCAGATGTACAGATACACCCAGGTTATCCAGAGACAGGACTCATATATCTGGTCAGTTTACCCTCACATTGTGGTTTACAAACATTTTTGTGGCTATTTAATCATGGGTTTGCAGTCGGGAGTAGTATGGGCAGACATTAGAGTTTCAGACTTCACACAGTCCATGACATCCATGCTTTTACACCCCCCCCCCCACCCCGTTAGTCTCTCCTCCACCTAACATTATGTAAACAATATCTCAGAGGAATCCCTATAGTTGAGTCTTTATCCCAGTAGTATTTATGGCCTGATCTACATTCCTTGCAGTAGGACATGGGGAGGCATGCTACTGGCATTTGTCAGCATGGCCTTGCATTTGTTTTCTGTTTAATGTTAGGTTGTTAGTTGGGACCCCCTGACATTCTGTACATTGGAACTCTGGGTGAAGCATGGGCCTTTGCCAGAGGCCTGTAGGCCATTTGAGAGTGCTACAGGCCATCTGTTACTGCATTTCTACCTGGGATTGTGGGGGGGGGGGGGTGCACACCTGCAGACTTTAACATATGAAATAACTGTACTGGTATTTTGGTTACTCTGTTGGCTTCCATTTCAAAATAGTGTATTGTGACCTATCATGCAGACAAGAGGCATATCAGTAGAGTACACATGTTAGATCTTAATGGCATATATTTCAGTTTTAGACTTCTTACCCTTCAAAACTGGAATGCAACTGCCAGACTTGTTGTAGTATGTCTGTGTAGGTCTGGTGGGGGGCTGTTTACCATTGCCATCATTTGGGGGCCTAAGCCCAGCCTTTCTTCATGGTCATCTACACATGTCCTGCTTGGTGAGGCTGGTGGTGGATATGTGATCCTCATTGACATCCATGTGTGTGATCTATTAACACCCACAGTTCTGTGGGCCATCACATGTACTGCAATGGGGGTTGTTACCTTGTGTAGTGCTGCCTAGTATGTTGACACCAGTATTTGTTATGAATTTCCTGCTGTCCCATATAGCTGTCTGCTGCTATCCCATTCAGCCACCCAATTCCCTTGCATGCTTGCATCCATATCATACATACAAGTATGAGAACATACAACTCCATTCAGTAATTGATAGGAAGAGTGACTTACCTTGTAGCTGAGCTAGTATTGAGGACAGTGCTGTTGGGCTGACTATGTTGGCTGCACATAGTGCACACCCTGTACATGGTAAAGCTCAGGTAGTGTCATGTTTGGCATCCCTTTTACTGTATGTGTGAGTCAGAGAGAGGTATCACTCACTGGGTACCCACAGTGTCAGTGTGTGTGCTGTGTGTTACCTCTTTGCCAAGGCCTGGGCATGCAGTACATACCTTCTTCTGTCTGCAGGGGTAGGCTTAGGATGTTCTTACTCCAAGTCCCTCTGTACCTGTGCTGGCCTTGGCAATGGTGGGGGCTGTGTGGCCCTGCCCCATGCTGTTCCTGCTGCAGCTGTTTCCACAAGATCATATTGTGTAGCATGGCACATACTATGAACATTTGTGTACATGTAGCTGGAGAGTACTGCAAGGCTCCACCATATATGTCAAGGCAGTGGAACCGTGACTTGAGCATCTCAAACACATGCTCTACAATGATCCTGGTTTGTGCATGTTCTTCATTATGGTATTCTTGTTCGGGTATGTGTGCATTTCTGATGGGTGTCATCAGCCACGGCTCCAGTGCATAGCCAGCATCCCCCACTAGATGGCCATATGGAATGTCCTCCCTGGCAAATGCCTGATACAGCTGTGAGCAATGCCAGATGTGGGAGTCGTGATAGCTTCCAGGGCTGCCAGCACACACATTCATGATAATGCCCTGGGCATCACACATGACCTGGCAGTTGATGGAGGGGAAGCCCTTGCAGTTTATGTAGACCCTGCCCCACTCACCGAGTGGTGTGTGCAGTCTATAGTACCAACCACCTCAGGGTATTCTGCTATATGGTGGAAAAGATGCATACATGTGGCCAGCGCCTCACGGGTGGTGGGGAAATATATGTGCTCATTGGCATGTTGTGTCATGGCATCCAGGAACTGGTGGAGTACCCTGGATGCTGATACCTGTGAGAACCCCATGATATTCCCAGTTGGTCTTTGGAAGGTACCTGTGGCTAGTATTCTTAAGTCTACACATACCTTGGTATCCACTAGGATGGGTTCCCCTCTATTAGTCCTGTGTGTAAGGCATGGCTGGCACAGCTCAAAGATTTGCTGTAGAATGTCCTTGTCCACCCTATAGTGCTCTACTATCTCCAGCTCATGTAGATCCTGGTAGGTTACCCTGGGTCTGTACACTCTTCTCCTCCTCCTCACTGTGGGTCAGTCGTCAGCATTCTCCTCCTCACCACCCTCAGTATCTAGCACATATTGATGGAGAAAAGCAGCAGCAGCCTTTAATATATTTAGTTATTTCTGCCAGTTAAAAATCCCCCATCTGTGTACACCGGTGGTGTAGAGTTTGTGGGAAAAAACAGTCTGTAGATTGTTTGCATAGTTTATATTAGTGTGCTGGGCTGCTGCATGTGTAGTTGGCTGATTCTGATACATTCCACCTACCAGCTATGCTAGTTCTCAATGATTGCCTTCCTACTGCTGTTTCTCCTTCCCACCCTATTTAAGCCCTGAGGTGCACCGCGCATTCCTTGGTGCTCAAATGTAAACAGTTCTGCTATTTCCTGTGGGGTTTTTTTTAGGCCCGCTGCATGCCGCACACACCCGTTTAGCTAATGCAAGCACTTTTAAGCAGAAATGGCCCTCACTGGATGTGAACGCACACTGCATTTCAAGGAATAAGACAATAAAGACTCAGACACACCTCCTTCCTTAGCTGTGCTTAGCTAAGGGAAACACGGGGCACAGAGCTCCAATGAGCTTACAGGAAGCATGACACACCCCCTTATAAAGTCATTCAGCTCTTATACTTGCACTGTTGTATTGCTGCACCTACATGGTTAGGTACAAACTGACACTTTGAGGAATTCTGTGATTCAAAATAACTCCCTCATTTGTATATACCCAGTATGTAAGTACTTAGTTATTGCACTTAGATGGACCCTTTCGCCTTGACAACCAGTGCTCCCTCGTATTGTTTACATTCTGCATGCCATTGACTATAATGGCAAAATGCAGAATTATCTTAAAATTGACTTTTCTCAATTTTTTTTTTCGGCACAATCCTGTTTGCGCCATTGCCTTATGCTTAAATGGCCATGATCGGCCAACAAAAAAGTTTAATTTCATAAAAAAATAAACTATTATTAATGCCAATGGCTTTATATTTGGCCAGTGCCATGTGTGTTTGACAGTAATACATGCTTTCCATGAACTGTCCTGCCTCTATTTGCTCAGATGCAGAAATGTATTCAGTTACTAACTGAATACATTTCTGCTCTGACATTGTTCCTGCACAAAGTCCGGCCAGCTTCGTAGAGTGCAACATCACCTAATTTGCATGGTTTTTACAAGCAAATGAGGTGATTTGCATCCCGTACAGCTTTCCGTTAAGGAACAGTGCAGGGCCGCTCGTGCACGTGAAAACGGCACTTTCCTGGATTGCTCGGCAGCCATTTTCCATGCAGAAGCTCCTACACTGTTTCTGCATGGAAAACAGCCATTTGTGAATCCAGGGGATAATATCGGTCATATCCTGGGTATTATTCGCTAGGCTTGTAAAGGTACTTGTGCCATTATTCTATGGCATACAGGGTTGTTACCCAATCTGTCTCCCCCCTCTAAAATAAATCTCTTCCAATTTGAAGAGAAAAAAAAGTTTCTCACTCTTCAAACTATAGCAAACTCTGTGTGCATAAACTGTTGTAACTGCTTACTACAAATGCAGCAAGCAGTTGCTACAGTTTATGTAACAACCAGATCATGTAAAGCATTATCTTCAGTTGTAAAAGAGAAGAAAAACTATAACAAACTGCTTGCTACGTTTGAGTGTTAAAGCATTTTTGTTATTAAAAAAAAAAACTTTCATTTTAAATTGTAGCAAACTATCTGTCATAGTTTATACACCTAAGTTGCTAAAGCACTTCAGTTATAACAAAAAAGCTTTTTTGTTTGTTTGTTTTACACTTTGCCAAACTGCTTCTTGTAACATTTGTAGCAAGCAGTTGCTACAGTTTATCCACATGGGAGCACTATAAAAAAAAACACAACTATATAGCAATGTGGTGATAAGTTTGCTAAAGTTTAACGTAGACAGGGAGCTCTAAGTGTTTCAGTTCTGAGCACAAATGCATACTGGTATTAATTTTTGAATGCCGGTATAGCACCGAACACCGACTGTGATCTGCTGATCCTCCCATGCCGCCTCCCACCCCCATCCCCCACCACAGCACCTTTTTTTATTATTATAAACCTTTTTTTTTTGTTCTCCTTAAGTCAGTAGAACTTTTTAGAGGGAGTCACCAGATCAAGGGCTGCCCCCCATGCACCAAGTGCGCTAGCCAACACACACACACACACACACACACACACACACACACACACACACACACACACACACACACACACACACACCATTTCCTCATGATATGTTACAGTATTAATGCTGGAATTTGGATCTAAAGGTCTAATGTAGAGAAAAGCTTGCCAATTTATATTATGAAATCAAGTGCTTAAAAATCGCTGATAAATTATTCACTTGTCTTTAGTCCTACCCTGGAATGCAGGTTCTAAATGTGCAAGTTAGCAGAATGCCATCTAGAGGTCTATATATAAGAAGACGTTGTTAAACTGCCCACTAAATGTCATTATCTCTGACGGATCTGTTTTATCAGCTTTGTTTCTGTTAAATTCGTATACAATCCCTTTTACCATTTTGCACATGGGGTCGGGTTGTTACTTCAACAATAATGATCATCTCAAACCAAGGTTTACATCGCCGGGTGGCTAGCCCTGCCACAGTATTTCATTCGTACCACTCACTCCTACCCACGGGCAATTTAGAGTGTCCAGTCCACCTACTACATGGCTGTGGAAGGAAACCAGAGCACACCCTCATGACTGCAGGGAGCGCCGACTCCTCACAGGAGGCACTTAGCCGAGAACTGAGCTAGGAAACCTCTTGCGGGGAGGCAACAACGCTAACCACTGCACCACCATGGTCAGACTCTCAAGCAAAAAACAAACTTTATTTGGAGGCATAACTCAGCAGGAGTGCTACATGAACAAGGGTTACATTTTCACATTTTGTGGACTTTATATGGTTACCATAAAAAAGCATGAGAAATTGGCTGAGCTTGTTAGCTGTAACAGCCAACTATGTCTCATGTAATAATACTTTGTCCATTTAAAAGCAGAAGTGATGCTAACTGCTTAATATCTATGTAGTAAGTGTGTAGGTCAGAAAGGAGGAGGATAGAATTTTGTATCGTGAGTACTTATAGGATAAGATTCCACATACTTAGGTACTTTAGGCTGTACACTGAAAAGTGTAGAATGTATTAGAGCAGAAGCTACTTGGTGAAATTATATACCTATAATTTGTACCACTTTCCCCACCAGATCTGCCATAAGACTACCTTGCCGTAAAATGAGTTTGTTTTGAATTGTCTTAATTAGGTCATGACTGAAAAGTGTCCTTGGACCAGCTCTCCCATCTGATTAACTAACAAAGAAACAAGTAAATGTATGAAGAATATGAAGAGACAGAAAACATGGGATATGCAAAGGCTAATCTGTGTTTCAAGTTTCTTTCTAAAACACAGAATATATATATATATATATATATATATATATAGATATAGATATAGAGATATATATATATATATATATATATATATATATATATATATATATATATATATATATATATATATATATATATATATATATATATATACAGCAAACATGTAACACTTGACTAGTCAAAGTTGTTCATGAAAATATTTCTATTTTATGCAGCTTTAAAATAACCTGTAAGACAGTTATCATTGCCAGTTCCTATATTTTATGGTATGTGTACTAACTACACAAAATGTGAACACATTAGCATACTGAAGTAATACTACAGATGTCTCAGTAGTACTATAAGATGTAATGAAAATTATCTTAATCTAAGTCTATGTTCCTTTTAAGAATATCAAAACTAGGTCCAGAATACCCACCCCACTGTAGCAAAAATTGCCCTTGTTAATTAACTCTCTTTAATGATAATTTTGTATACAGTTTTATATTTTAATCTTTTCATACAAATATTATTTACATGGCTTGCAGTTATATTTCATTTTATATATTGGTACTGAATTATCACACACAATAGTTACATTTCCTTCTTGTTTTATTTAGTATCCCCACCACAGGTCATATGAGCACAAGTTCATTGCTGGCACCTTCTTGCTTTCTTATCACTTAATGATTAATGGATGACTAGACAAATACAGGAATTTTCAAATTCAGCAGAGTAATAGTGATCCACTGATACTGGTAGAGTGTTTGTTCAGCCATGTATACAGGCATGATGAAATTCTAAGGAAACTACTGTTATGTACATGCAGAGACAAATGCAGAAACCTGATGAAATCTTCTGAAAGTAGCTCAAAGGGAAGAGCTGTGCAGATTGATTTATACAGCTCTCGTTGAAGACAGCTTGCAGTTTCTACAGTCTACACTGATCTGCTTTAGCTTGGAGAATACTTACCAAAGACAGAATGGTGAAAACTTGTCCCTGTGGGCTGTATGAACACAGGTTTCATCACATGCTGAGCCTGTGCTGAGATTTTCACACCACTGAATAAGATCAAACTTGAGTAGAGTTCAGTATAGTACAATTTACAAATGTAACTGAGGGCATTCATCATAGAAGCCTTGCTGTCTAAAATACGAATGACAAATAAGTATAGAAAATGTAAACCTCTGAATGCAAGGATCATTTTGTGATAACCTCCAGCAGACGTAAACTTAATGAATGTGTCTGAACAGGTTAAATCCATTCCTTGACTGCATTTTCTCAGGTTGTTGTCTACATTGTTCATGCTGTTCCATATGTAGAACAGATTAGTAGTAGGTGGCTGGTATATAGGTCAGGTGAGAGGGAGTAGACAAGATATGTAAGGTGAGTTCTGAAACACATAGAGAAATGCAGAGCTTCTAAGGAGAATAAAAAGAGAAAACTAGGGAATGTGTCCACTGGAGTGAAATCATTTGAGCAGTTTATTTCATTGTCAGACTTATGCTAACCAGTTCTATGGCACAAATGTTATTACCCTAACTATATTCCAGACAGCCTACATTTAATTGTCTGCCCTAGTAGGATGGCAAGCACTGGCCTGCCCATTCAGGGTGGATGGGGTTGGTGGAGTATCATTGTGACAGTGACACTTGAGGGTAGGCTTGGTATTCTAACACTTGCATTAGAGCCCACAAATATGTGCACAAGTACTTTAGTTGGAGTTGTGGAAGTGTGGAATGGACATACTCACACTAGGTCCAAGGCAGTGAACATCACACTACACGTTTTGGCTAACAGAAGCCACTGGTCCTAATATCATTGCATCCCTCTGGTCAGAGCCAGATCCAGCACTAGGTAAAATAGATAGTTGCCTAGGGCTGGGAGGTGATCTCTGACCACAGGGCCTGCCACATTTACTTTTTAATTAAAAAAATATGTCTTCTTTAAGGGCACTTATCTTTCAGAACACCCTCTGCATGTTCAATGCAGATTTACATCCCACCATGCATCTGCACACACCTGCTGTTGCTTGCATTAATGCACAATACACACACCTACTGTTGATTACTTTTTCTATTCCACATCCACACTCAGAATTTAAATGCCCAACCATTCATTGCCTGTGAATTCAGATTAAAGCACCAGCATTATCACTAAAGTGCTTACTTAATTTACTCAGGCTCAAACCCTGCACCTTGGTTGCAGGATATAAAAGCCTGAATTCTCTACACCAACTAACAGACTATGAGTTTCAGTGCATTTTCAAGGAATTATAAGTTTTAAGGGAAGAGATGTTTACTGCTGCTCATGCTGAGTGTGTTTTCAATGTGTAGCTGTTTTGTGTAGCAAATGGTAATGACTATTTGTGCTACAGACCTTTAAAACAGTGTTAGTAGCACATTGTTTTGATGCAGACGACTGTGAGTTTTACTCCCACAGTGTAGATGTATTGCTGATACTGTGTTGTACTTTAAGGTGGGGTGAAAGTGCATCACTCCTGAGAGTGTCCTTTTTTTTGGATGAGATGTCTAGTAACAATGAACTTGTTGTTGATTTGCCATCCATTCACTATTACAATATTACCAGCTAACCATTTTTTTAATGTAACATAGGCAATTTATTCTTAAAGGGTAGCAAGAATTGAATTTGTGGATGAAGCACTGAAATCTAAAGTTGTTTACTAGTGGCGACCTCTTCATTAGTTACAGATCTCATTAATGTGGAATTGTCCATATAACGTTTACTTCTGCAGAGATTGTGCATGTTGACTGATATTGGTGGATTGTAATGCCAGACATTTGAGTGGCCTTTTATGGTAGAAATGTTTTGAAATGGGCAGTTTTGTCATAATTGGTTCATACATTTTGTTTCATTGATTACTGGAAAAATGTTCAAAACTACAAATTTTAAATACACTCTAACAGGTGGTGCTATATTATAAAAGTAATATAATGTAATACAATCAGGAAGGTAAATAAAAAAAAACACATGCATGCATGGGTTTAAAAATGTGTGCAAGGGGCCTATGATTTGAAAACAGCCCAAAGGTAAATGTAATCCACCACTGGCCAGATGCATTTTCTTTAAATGTGAGTTTCAATGCCATTTCAATGAATGTGAGTTTCAAGGCAAAGAAATTTACTGTTAATATTAAGTCTGTTTTCTTTGTGAGACTATCTTGCTTTGTTTAGCAAATGTATATCAGTGTTTGTGCTATACAATTTGAAATAAAGGTTTTAAATTAAATCCAAATAACTGTAATCATTGTGGAAGTAAAGAAGAGAATAGAATGCACACTGACAGGTTTGAACAGTGTTTATGGTAACTGGGGAGAAATAGCCAAATAATGGGACACTGGAGTGGCTATGGAGGGCTAATGCTGGAGGAGGAGTTGCGTTGGTGGGGGGGCCTGATCCATTACCCTGCATATGGCCCCATTGGACCACTATCTGGCTCTGCCTCTGGTGATATCTTTGGACTCTGGGGCTGCAAGAAACATATGGGGCTACAGGGGATGGAGGCCTCATGGTTATGAGGTGGGGGAGACAGGGCACCAGAAATATATTCTTGATATAAGTAACCTGATTCCGAATTTAGGTGTCAAAAGTATCTATAACAAAAAAAATCATGTAATACTGACATTTCTGGTTTGTATTTAAGAAATAGTATGTAATATGATTGCACTACTTTTTATTCATGAAAGCATTACTTTCAGGCACTAAGGAGGTCTTAGTTGCTGCATAAAAGTTAACACCCATGTTTATAATGGATAACAAGATAAGCTTGATTATGATTGTTTGAGTGATAGGCAGTGCACAGTAATAATATAAACAGTACATTTTAAGCCAGTTTTGACAAGCAGCTGTTTCAGTACAAAGTCATGTTTACCTCATCAGCATTACATTGTTTCTAATTACATGCATCTGTCTCTAAAACATTGTATTTTTTACATTTTGTAATGAAACACTCTGCAAAATAGCTGCAGATTCTTACTTTTCTGTCTGTGATATTTTAACCACAGGTAACCCATCTCAGTATAATTTAGTTGTAGTATCCCATACCAATGCTGGTACCAGGTGGTGTGACACTTAAGTTATTCATGACTGACAGATATATCAGGCATGAGTATGAATTAAGTCAATTTTGCTGGTGTAAAATGACTGAAGACAGAGTCAAGAAACAAACATTTTTAGAAATTGTTAAAATTAAATCACTCTAACTTTAATCACAAATGCTGTAAGTATAACTTATGACTACTAACTAACTGAAGAAGTCTGGAGATTTCCACTTAATAGAAATGCAAAACCATGCTGACACAGCTAGTAGCATTTTTAATATTTTCATTTAAAGTAGCATAGACCAGTGACAGGTCAATATAGCTAAGGAACCAGAAATTCATCAATGTGCCTGAAATTAATTATTTGATATTTTTGCTATTCTTGGGTGCTACTGCCCCCTACCCCCTGCTACTTCTTAAAATAAAACTAGTAAAGAATTCCTACTGTAGAGGTTGAGGGGTGGTGCCCTCCACATATATCTCATGTCTTTCACACTGCGTTACCACTGCAGTAGGAATGCACTCTATTCACATGCTATCAATGGACATGCTCCTTGCTGATGGGATATTCTAGGGTTGTGCACCAATGAAGCATTCTGTGATGTCGCTCGTCCCTCTCTAATATAGATGATAAGCAGGGGGGTATTTAGCTTAGATGCTTTAATACATAGAAACACATCAGGATGGATAGCAGCATCATAAAATATAAACAAATTAGTTAACAGACAGATCTTACATACATACATACATACATGCTTACATCTCAACTGCTTACTACAAAATGGCAGTCAGGCTCACACTTGCTCAGTATTTATACACTTGTGCAAGCCCTTGGATAGCTTGTTAAAGGTACATACATACACATTGATCAACCTCCTCCCTCTTAAAAAGATTGCCCTTTTGTAAAAACAATATCAGAGCTAGACATGCATTACTGTAGACATTAGAAACAAAACACAGTGTTCATGTCCAAGTTGGTTCATATCTGCTACAGGGTTTAGAAATGCAACCACATCTTGTAACATAACAGTGTGGACCAAACACAGGAACAGTCTTCAGTGTACAACTCATATCAGGAACTTTTGGATTTGTCACAGGAATGGGAATGTCCTCTGGAACTTCCTCAGAAATTAGAACACTGGACAACTCACTCTGAGATAAAGAGTCTTTCTCACAGGTTATGTGCTGTGGTATAGGCTCAGACACCAGTCTCAAATGCTTCCAATTCCACCTGAAGTCTGCTCCTTGTGATTCCACAATGTATGATCTCGACTCTGGGCAAATATTCTTCATGACACCAATCCGATCATAACCTTTGGACGTTTGCATCCTTACCACTTCTCTTTCTTATAATGGATTGAGCAGTTTGCTGGTTTTATCATAGTAGGACTTCTGGGTTGAGTGCTTCTTCAACAGATTCGCTTTCACTGCCCTGTTGTTCTTGACACATGGAACCAACCATTAGCTACTGATTGGTAATGTAGTTCTAGTTTGTCTCCACAGAAGTCTATAAATAGGTGAACCAAGATGTTTATCACAAGGAACATTTCTGAGATTCAAGAGATTCAAGAAAACATCTCTGTTGTCTCATTTCGACTTCTCTAGTAATTGTTTTGCACGTTGAACTGCACGTTCTGCCAAACCATTTGACTGCAGGTACTCAGGGCTACTCGTAGCATGAGTAAAGTCCCACTCTTCATCAAACCTTTTGAACTGTTGGCTTGTAAACTGCATGCCATTGTCAGAAGTAACTTTGTGTGGACCACCATGGACTGCAAAATTTCATTTCACCTTAGTAATGACAGTACTGGGTGCTAGATTAAGAAGTAGGTCAATCTCAAACCGATTCGAGTAAGAGTCTACTAGCACCAAATAATGCTGACTATTCCACTTGAAAATGTTGGCAGCTACTGTCAACCAAGGTAGTTCAGCAATCTGGTTCAGCTGAAGTGATTCCTTCTGTTGATATGGTTCTGTGCTATTACACATGGAACAAGATGAAAGTACTCTCTCAATGTCTTGTGACATAGAAGGCCAAAATACTAGACCTCTCGCTCTTCTTTTGGTAGAGTCAGTTCCTGGGTGACCACGATGCAAGATGGTAATGTGCTCTTGTTGCAAAGACTTTGGGACAATTACTTTTGGACCTTTCAAAATGATACCTTTGTCAGACAAAATCTCATTTTTGTATGGAAAATAAGGTTGCACTTTTTGAGGTAAACTTGATTGCTTTGACCGACCATCTTTGTTTGATAAAGTGGTTGAGCTTTTGTAAAACTGGATCTGTGGCTGTGTGATCTCTCAGCTCATCAAGACGTGTAGAAGAAAAATTTCTCACTTCCATAATGTCAAAATTAAGGTTCTCATTCTCATGCTGTTCTGTGTGGTTTCTGGGCAATCTGGGTAAGGTATCAGCAACATAAAGAAGTTTGCCTTTCTTGTACACAACATTGAAATTATACCTTTGCAATCTCAACATTATATGTTGCAGTTGGGCTGGAGCTGAATGCATAGGCTTTCTCAAGATAGTAAATAGGGGTTGGTAGTCTGTCATAAACATAATCATGGAACTTCAAACATGCAAACACAATTGCCAAAACCTCTTTCTCAATCTGGGCATACTGCATCTTAGTTTGGGTAAGATTTCTTGATGCACAGGCAACGGGTTGATCCTCTTGTAGAATGACTGCACCAAGACCAAATTTCGAAGGATCACAGGAAAGAGTAACTGGTTTGTGAACATACCTCTCAAACTTTAGAGCAAGAAATCTGGACAAAGCCATAAGTAAAAGTGGGACAAAGGCCCAAAAATATAGAACATTTTTAAATATTACTCTTACAAACTTAGAAAGTTGATAGAATAATAGGTTTTGCACTAGCATGAATTTTATGACGGGTATGAAGTATGAAACTCAAATGTCTGTCATTATTTTCTAACTTCAGTCTTTAATGATTTGCCACTAATTTTCCAGGAAACCACAATTATATGAAAAATTGATCAAAAATATGAGGCAAAAATCTGGACATTCTGCAAAAATCTGTACAGTTGAGAGGTATGCTTGTGAACATCATAGTATCTGAGACTTAGTGGACTAGCAACTCTTTGTTTCAGGGCTTCAAATGCTCTTTGATGTTGCTCTAACCAAGACCAGAATATATCTTTACATGTCAGCTCTCTGAGTGGTGCTGATAGTTGGCTCAAGTCTGGAATGAACTTGCCTAGGTAGTTGACCATGCCAAGAAAACATTGCAGGGCTTGAAAATTGTTTGGAGCTGGCATCTCAAAAATAGCTATATGCTTAGAAGGGTCTGGTCATAAGCCTGTACTGGTAAATAAATGACCAACATAAGTAACCTCTTGTAGCCTGAATTTGCATTTCTGTAGATTGAGTTTGAGATTCACTTGATGTGCCCTTTCCAGAACTTTTCTGAGGTTTCTATCATGCTCAGTGTCACCATTACCTTGTACTAGTATGTCGTCAACTATAATAGTGCAAGGATACCCAGAAAACATTTGCTCCATTGCACGTTGAAAGACTTCACTTGCAGAATTTATCTCAAATGGCATTAGACTTTATCTCAAATGGCATTCTTAAAAATCTGTACCTTCCAAATGAAGTACATTAATGTAGTGAGCAATGAGGATTTTTTTCAAGCTGAATTTGCCAAAATGAACTCTTTGCATCTAAGACAGAAAAAGTAGTGGCATTTGGCATCAAGGCTATGACTTCTTCAACTGTGCACATTGGACGATGAGGTCTTTTTAGCACTTTTTTCAAATCTCATGGATTAGTACATATTCTGATGTAATCTGAGCTTTTCTTATGAGCTACCACCATGGAAGATACCCATTCAGTTGGAGTTTCAACTGGACAAATCAAACCTTGTCACACCATTTTATCTAGCTCAGCTTTGACTCTGTCCTGCATGGCTACTGGAACTTTTAATGCTGGCCTGATAACTGGACTGACTTCTGGGTCTGTCTTCATGGAGTACATAACTGGATGTTTGCCTAGTTTGTCTTTGAAAAGATCAGCATAGGTAGAAAAAATGTACTGGGTGAAATTAGAGTAGTGGTCTTTTATGTTAACATGATGGACTTCCTTATTAAATGAAAGTAGTCCCATTTACAAACTGTCTCTGAGCCCTAGTAATGACTGGACATGACTCTTGACTACATAAAATATTAAGTCGTAGCTTCTTCCAGCAGAGTAACATGAAAGCACTACTAAGCCTTCAGTTTGAATTTCTTCACCTCCATAATTAACAAGCTTCAGACACCTTGCCAAATCAAGCTTTTCACCATGACACACTCTAGCAAATGTTTTTGCTGACATAACATTGCACTTAGAACCTGTATCAACGTTGAGCTCTATGTGTTTGCCATTTATCCGAAGAGTGCAAAATACTTCATTCTTTACCCTTAAATCTACTGCATTGACTGTTTCATGAAGCACTGAGACATCATCCACATAAAGAATAGGGTTGCAGCTCTCTCACTGATTAACTTGTTCCTTAAAATGGTTCCTTTTAATAAAAGAATGCGGGCCTTTTAATTTATAAAAAAAAATTCAAATGATTCCATTTATTGCATTTGTGGCACTGCTGACCAAAAGCTAAACATTTTTCCCTTTTCGATTCATGACTTCCACCACAATTACGACAGCTGGTAAAGAAAGTAGGTTGGTGCCCATGCTTTGAGTTTGCTGACTCACTCTTATACTTCACTGAGACTGTGCGAACTCTAGAATTTGCTGGAAAGCTCTGGGGTTTACCAGTGAGTGTTGCAGGGGCTACAGTTGCTGCCATGTGCTTGGGCCTGTTTCTTTTAACCACGTGCTGCATACTATCAACATGAGCTTTGTCACTGTGCCTTCTAGAGCTATTCTCATTTGTAAGCATATTTGTGTGCTTTTCTGTGAGCTTGTTTTATCTGACAAATCTCAATGGCCTTATTCAAAGTCAAATCATTATCATGAAGCAAAATCTTTCTCAAAGCATCATCTTGTATACCATACACTAGTCTGTTCTTTATCATCTCATCCCTTAAATCACCAAATCTGCACATTTTAGCATTGTTTCTCAAGTCAGTTATATATGCTGCAAAGGTTTCACCAGGCTTTTGATCCCTTGTATAAAATAAGTGCCTTTCCATTATAATATTTGTCTCAGAGTTACACATTTCTCTAAAATTGCATTTTAAGCACTTGGGGTCCTCCTTTGACTCAGCCTGTACAACAATATGACTGTTTCCCCCTCTGCAGTACAGATAGCAGATGCATACACAAATGAGTGTTCCTTTCTATGGCTCCTGACCCAACTAAATTAAGTGGAATTAATGGCTTTGTATGGTCATCTTTATCAGAAAATGCAGCCTGTATGAAAATGTCATACTCTTACTCAAACACTCTCCAGTTCTCAGCAACAGTAATGTCAAACACAAGTGCACTTGGTTTTCAAAATCCGTCTGCCATGCCCACAAAGTATACACAAATACACTGAAAATATGGCCCTTGTAATTATGTCATTTATATCACGTTATCGAAATCTTACTACATCGAATCACTAAAGGTCGACCTTTAGTGATCGATGTAGTAAAACATCAAATAATGTTTAAAAAAATAAATAAATAAATAAAAACTAGCTAGCGTAGGCAGGGGGGCAAGCCCCCCTGCGCTCCCACAG
>NC_056727.1:170332342-170454842 GCF_019279795.1 Protopterus annectens
GGTAAAGGGGAAGTGTGCAGCTGTCTCTTACCCAGGTTCAGAAGACCCAGGCAGTACTACTGGAGCTTGGTAACATGTTTACTGGTAAGCCAAAATACACTCACCTGATGAAGCATTGTGTAGACAAACAGGCCCCTTAAAATGATCCTAAGCTAGTTAAGCAGACACTGAGAAATGAACTGCATAAGATGTTGGATCTGGGGGTAATCCAGGATTATAATAGTTCACTTCTGTTTTAATGTGTCTTAGTACAAAAATAAAAGATAACTACTAATCATAATGTTTTATTTTTTAATTCCAAGTAACAGTATTTATTCCTGATATCTGTTCCCATATAGCCTTAAGTCCAGGAAGCCAAGTACAGGGATGGTTAGGGTAGTAGTTGGGGCATCAGCTGTGGTGCATCCAACAATGGTCCAAATTAGGCTTTGCAGTTGTTAAGGCTGGCCATGCCCCCTACCACCTCCATATGAGTGTAAATGACAGGACAGGTTATAACATTGTCCTGAGACTTACTAAAACATGTCCCTACTTGCTGCCCATCATGGGAAGTGGAAAGATATCTGGGAGTCACCATATCTACTGTGATATATAAGCTAGCAGAATTTTATGAACACATGGTATTTCATAGCAGAGCATGATGTTGGTGCCAAACAATGAGGCAATGATCCCATAATCTGAGGCAGACTGAGAAACCTCACCCACCACTTCTGCCTGACAGTTCTGACAATGTACATGAAAACATGGTTCTTGTTTAATAAATAAATGAATTATGGGGTGGGTGTTCTGTTGTACCACTTTGGCTAACGATGTCATCAATCCCAGAAGTGGCATAATCAATCCAATTAACATGAAGTTTGACATTTATTTAATGATGTACTACTTATATATCCTTCATGTCTGCCTATCTGTTGTTATTTTGTTCCCACTTAATCTGTTTTTCACTGCTTACTGTCACTAACCTAGAATGAGGTTTTAGTTAATCCATTTAGAAGTTGTTTGCTTCTATTTTGTTAATGCTTTTGACAGTATGCTCATAGCCGGCCTTAGGCATAGGTCAACTAGGCAGCTGCCTAAGGCACCACTCTAGCAGTGGTGCTTTTCCAGTATTTATTTATTTAATTCTTTGCAGTAAAGAAATGGTTTCTTTATAATGTGTTGAATGAATATAGGAAAAACTGAAGAGTAAGACAAACTGTGATAAAAAAGAAAGAAGTAATCTGGATGGTGTAGGTAGACCAGGATGGGGACACTGGGTGGTGTGGGAAGAGCTGTGGAGCCCTTTTGCCTAGGGCACCAGTTAAGCAAAGGCCGGCCCTGAGTGTGCTTTTGTTGGACTTGTGTTCAATGATTCCTAGTATATATACTGCCAACAGGTGGCATCTGTATTAGTCTAATTTTCAGGTCTATATTAAATCAGTGAACACTTAAAAATAGTGAACACTGATTTATTGACTGCATGTAAGCAAAAGCTTACAATCCTGAACACTCAGAACAGTGATTTTTTTCCCCAGGGAAAAAAAAATGCTGTTCCACAAAAAAAAATAAATAAAAATAAAAAATTCAAAACATTACGGCTTCATCTCCCACACCCCCCTACTTAAATATATCAACTCCAAGATCACACTACAGTGAGGAAAATGGGAAAGTAACAGAGGCGGCCAAGTGATTTCTTTCCCAGGGAAAGAAATTGCTTATATGCCATTTTGCTATTTTGCTGTTTCGTGATTTCAAGCTCGATTAAGACGCATTTGAAGGATTGCATCTTTGATTATATAATAGGAACCATAATTTTCATGAGATGTTATACGTGGTAATGGATTTAGACTTGTGGTGATGTGAGGTATTGCCAGCTATGCCAGGAGAAGTAAGGCAGTAGATGTGTAACATATGCCAGTATATCTAGCTGGAGTTTTTAAAAGAAATATATTTTATTTCTATATCAAATTGATTTGTACAGATGCTTGCGTTGAAAATGTATTTGTAAAGATGCTTGTGTTAAAAATGTAAAAACAGAACTGAAATGATGTTTTAATAACAAATGAGACAGAAGTCTCAGAACAGTCTATTTTTGAAACCTGACAAAGAAGGAAGACCACTCAAAACATTTAATCTTGCCTCTGTAAGTAACCAGGGTATAGTAATTCTTAGATTAATCAGGAAAATATAGTGATATTAGTATAGTACTGTTTTTCTGTATCTGTGTGAACCTTTCCATCTGTACTATTTTGAATATTTCCTGTGATTGAAACTCTGGTGTTTATTGTAAGTAGATATTAAGTATTTCATGTTCTTTTATGTTGATTATTAAATATCTTTAAACTTTTCATTATCGCTGTTTTTTAGAGAATATTTTAAACTTTGAGGGTATTTATATTTATTTGGTGACACTCCTGAAAGTCTTGCTGCATTGGTCAAACACTGTCATTTGTATTAGTATTACTTTTACTCAGTATAATTGGCTACCCTTGTAAGAGCCTTAAAATAGCTGGCTAGTGGCAGTGAATCTACCTTATAGTCTGGGCCAAGGAGGCAGAGCACTTGGCTTGAAATACTCAGTCAAGGACTCAGCTCTACAGCTGTGCCAGTGGGGAGTCTCACTGGTGGCCTGGAGAGAGAGAGGGAAACTTAGCCCCCAGACTGAGTGCGTTCTCTGTGTGCTCTTATGGGTAATTCTGCTTGGGGCAGAGAGCTGCATCTGGAACTACTGTGTGTATCTTCTTTATTCCAAGTGAAAATCCTCTCACCAGTGTCTGTGGTGAGGACTGAAACTAATTGATCACTATCACAGAGCAGGGACATCACATATTGTTCAGCAGTGGTGTGGATATTAATTGAACTTCTTTAGCCTGTAGGCAGTTGTCACTGAAAGTGTGTGTATTCTCAGCAGTCACAAGGTAAACACATACAGTTTCATTTTCACAACTGTTTTATTTATTTCTTGTTCATTTAGTTTAGTCAGGGAAAGCAGGCAAAGATGTCAGCTGAGGATTATGGCAAGCTGACAAAGAATCAGTTGGCCAAGGTGTGCAAAGCCAAAGGACTGGTACATGCCAACCTGTCTAAAGAGGAAATTATTTCAACATTAGTCACAGCTCAGACCAGCCACCAGGAAGACAACAGCCTGGTGATGGGGATGTGCAGCCTTCAGAAACAGGACAGTTCACCTTTTCCTTAGATGACTTAAAAATCTGTCTGGAGTTAAAGAGACTTGAACTGGAGGCCAAAGATTTGGAGTTAGAATTAGCAGAGAGACTGTGGCATTTGAAGGCTGAAGAAAATGAAACACTGTGGCATTTGGAGGCTAAAGAAAATGAAAAGCAGTGTCAACATGAGAGGAAGATGCTGACTCTTCATCAGGGTCATGGAGGTAATGGGGAAGGGAATAACCAAATCTCAGAAGCAATGTTGTTGTGTCTTTCGGCTTTTCCCGGTTAGGGGTCACCACAGCAGAACTCCAGTCTGCTAATGATTGGCAGTTGATTTTTACATGCCGAGTTGCCAACCCTGAAGCACAACCTTTAACAAAGGTACGCCCATTCACGCATGTCTCCACGCAGAAGAAACTCTAGCTGAGAATCGAACCGGACAGCGCCTTACTGTGAGGCGACAATGCTACCGCAGCACCACCACCATGGATTTAAATCTTGGAAGCAATAAAGGTCAGTACATTTCTTCCACAGTTTACAGAGATTAATAATTTTGATAGTTTTATTCATATATTTGAAAAAGTATGTAAACGGTATAATGTTAACCAAGGGCTCTGGGTATGGTTTTTGACCCCCTTACTTCACGGAAAAGCTGTAACTCCTGTTTCTAAATTGTCAGATGCTGATTGTTTAAACTATGATAAAGTAAAAAAATCTATTGGAATGTTTTAAGTTAACACCTGAAGCTTACAGAAAAAAGTTTTGTAAGCATAGATGCAAGACAGATGAAGTGTATATGGTTGTATTACTGAGTTAAACACTTATTTTCATAGGTGGGTGAGTGGATGTCAGGTCACCACTTTTGAAAGGCTGCAGACCTTTTGGTGAAGGAACAAGCCCTTAGCACTTTGCCTGAAGACATGAGAATCTGGCTGGCAGACCAGGAGTATAACTCTGTAGATGATCTGGGGAAAAAGAGGATCTCTACTTAGCAAGCAGGACATTACTACACAAGAAGGGGATAGACAGTGCTGCACAAGGATATCAAGAAACCTATGGTAGGCAGCCTAAACCACCCCAACAGAGTCCATCAGTAACAGGGGAAGCCACTAGTTCAGATACACAGCCAGGATCAAGGGTTAGATGTTTTAAATATAACAAGTGGGGCCATGTAGCATACAGATGTCTTGGAGGCAAGGTGGGGAACAAAAGGTGGAGGAGTCAGCAAGTAGGAATAACAGTATGCCAGTGGTAAGTTGTTTGGAGACAACAGGGGTACCAGCCTGTCACAGGAGTTTAAATGCTATCTTAGTGGATGGAAAACAGGCCACTTCTAAGAGAGACACAGTCTCTGGCATAACCATTGTAAAGCCTGCAGTGGTTAAAAAGGAGAAGTACTTGCTTGGGCAATCCACTCCAGTCAAATCTTTAGAAGGGACCCCATTTCAAATGCCTTTGGCTAGGGTTCACTTTGACAGGGAGGTTGGAAAGGAAGCAAGCAAGTAGGTGTGTTTGAGTATGTCTCTGCAGATGTCCTGATAGGGAATGATTTTTAATAAAGCAGTACCTTGTGTGCACGCAGTTGCATGCTTGCAGTCAGACTTGGAGACAGGCATGTGGGGCTAGAAGCTTGGGGGGAGACCCAGACAGACCCCACACCTGAAGCTAGGGCTGGTGAGGTGGCTATTTCAGGGACAGAGATACCTTGTAGCAGTGAGCCACAGCTGCTGGGAGGCACTGATGTTCCCTTGGACAGAGTGACTGCAAGGGCAGAGGTGAGTGGTAGTACCTAGGCTGACAGCGAGGCACCACTGTCAGAGGATACCAGACTTCCTGTAGAAAGGGAACTGGGAAGGGTCACAAATGTAGAGTTGAGACAAACTCAACTCTCAAACCCTACACTAAGAGGCTTGGGAGGTAGCTAGGGAGGCACCTGATCATCAAGAAAAAGGGGAATCTGTATACTGGAACAAAGGGTTACTGTATAGAGAGTGGACCCCTGAGGGAGGGCTAGAAGGTGAGGTAAAACAGCAGCTGGCAGTGCCTAGCTCCAACTGTCTGGCACTTCTAGGCATAGCCTGTGGCATTCCTTTCATGGGTCATATGGGCATTAAGCATACCAAGAGACATATTACGCAGAACTTTTATTAGCCTGGGATTGCAAGGGATGTAGCAGGGTTCTGCAGGACCTGTGAGTAGTGCCAAAAGGTAGGCAAGGCAGGAGTCAAGGTCAAAGCTCCTTTTATGCCTTTGCCTGTGATTGAGAAGCCATTTCAGAGGGTAGCAAAGGACACTGTGGGGACTCTGAATACCCTACGTTCAATAAGGAAGAAGTATATCCTAGTGGTAGTAGAGTATGTTACTAGATACCCTGAGACAGTGGCTCAGTCCTTCATTGAAGCAGATAAGGTGGCAAATGCTTTGTTAGAGATTTTCTGCAGGGTAGGTTTCCTGAGATAAATATTGACTAACAGAGGTGCCAGTTTCATGTCAGACCTGCTGGCTTGTCTGTGGGAGCATTGTGGGGTGAAGCACCTAAAGACCACCCCTACCACCCCCAGGCTAATGGTCTTGTGGAGATGTTAAACTCTACACTAAAGACCATGCTACTGGCATTTGCAGACCAGTTTAAGAAAGAATGGAACAGATATTTGCCTCACCTGCTGTTTGCATACAGAGGTACCCCAGGAATCCACAGGTTTTTCGCCCTTTGAGTTGCTATATGAGGATAGGGTGATGGGACCTTTAGATCTGATTCATGATGAGTGGGAAGGTGAGTGTGAATCCCACAAGGAGTTTGTTGTGGCATGTGCCTTAAACCTCAGGACAACACTTGGGAGCTCATGAGCTTGGGCCAGGAGAGCCTAGTGAGAGCTGAACAGCAGAAATAGGTCTGGTATGACAGGAATGCTCAAGCTTATAGGTTATGGTTCTCATTCCTGTCAGACACAATAAGCTGCAGGCAGCTTGGGAAGGACCCTTCAATGTGGTAAGGAAGGTCAGTGATGTAAACTACATGGTAAACCTGCTAGGCAGGCGTCAGGAGCACACGTTGTACCAATTAACATGATGAAGCTTTACCATGATAGGGAGGCCCTTGTGATAAGTGTTTGCAGTGGGTGGCAGGAAGAGTCTGATTGGGATCTATGGCTACATCAAACCAGCCAGCAAAATGCCAATTAACTAAAGTGGAGCCTAGAGATGTAGGCATATGACATGACAGTGCACCACTGTAGTGTGGTTAGCAATACCAATACAGATGGGTTCTCAAGATAGGGCATGTGTTAATGTATTCCCAGACAGGCTCATTTCTCTGAAGCCACATTTCTTCAGGGTCACTTGAGAAACTAGTTTGAGTCTTCAAATGGGGGAGGGTGATGATGTGAGGTATTATCATCTATGCCGGGAGAAGTAAGGCAGTGTATGTGTAATATGCCAGCATAGCTAGCTGGAGTTTTGTAAAGAATTATATGTTATTTGCATATCAAATTGATTTGTACATATGCTTGTGTTGAAAATGTATTTCCAAAGCTGTTTGTGTTAAAAATGTACCAACAGTGGGTCCTGCTGGACAGAAAATAAATACATCTGTATGTCAGACTGTATTTTAAGTGTTGAAATGAATATATTGTAACAGAAGATACTGGAAGAGAAGAGTCCAGCTAACTTTGAAAAATTGTCTGAAATTAAATTACCTGGTTTAGGATATGAGGATTGTATCTTACATTTCTGAATTCAGCCAGAGATGCAACGTCTGTGAAAACAAAGACTAAGAATCCTGCTGTATTGTCCTTACTGGTGTACTAATTGCTACCCTGGAAGGGTGGAAGTGTTGAAATGGTTTTATACCTTCCAGATGCTGTAATAAATCTTAGCAAAGCTCTATGTGTGTGTTATGACACCTAGGTGCTAGATTCTGGTTCAGTATCTAGTAAAGGGGGTAGTATGGGAACCAGAAGTCAGATGGCCAGATGTATGTGATGTCATTCTGTAATCCAGCACTGAAATTATGTTTTAATACTAGATGAGACATTAATGTCAAAACAGTCTGTTATTGAAACCTGACAAAGAAGGAAGACCACTCAACCCGCTTCATCTTTCCTTGCTTTAGTAAGTAACCAGGGAAATAGTAATTCTTAGATTAGTCAGGAACGTATAGTGGGATTAGTTAAGTACTGTTTTTCTGTATCTGTGTGAACCTTTCCATCTGTATTAATTTTAATATTTACTGTGATTAAATCTCTGGTGTTTATTGTAAACAGGTATTTAGTATTTTCATGTTCTTTTATTATTTAGTATTAAATATATTTAAACTTTTCATTGTGGCTGGTCTTTTAGAGAATATTTTAACCTTTGAAAGTTTGTTTGTTTGTCTTTCGGCTTTTCCCGGTTAGGGGTCGCCACAGCGGAACTCCAGTCCGCTAATGATTGGTAGTTGACTTTTATGTGCCGAGTTACCGGCTCTGACGCACAACCTTCAACGAAGGTACGCCCATTCACGTATGTCTCCACGCAGAAGACGCTCTAGCTGAGAATCAGCGTCTTACTGTGAGGCGACAACGCTACCGCAGCACCAAAGTACTTATATTTATTTGGTGACACTGTGGCCACTCCTGAAAGCCTTGCTGCATTGGTCAAACACTACCATTTGTATTAGTATTAATTTTACTCAGTATAATTGGGTACCCTTGCAAGAGCCTTAAAGTAGCTGGCTGGTGCAGTGAATCTCCCTTATAGTCTGGGCCGAGAGGGCAGAGCTAGTAAATCTGTGCCAGCCTTTCCCATGTGGTGTGTGTGTGTGTGTGTGTGTGTGTGTGTGTGTGTGTGTGTGTGTGTGTGTGTGTGTGTGTGTGTGTGTGTGTGTGTGTGTGTGTGTCTGTGTGAAAATCAAATCTCAAAGGGAGTGTGTGTCAGCTACTTGGAGAAGGGAGACAGAGCACTGGTTTCACAGAGAGGGTGGTGGAGGATGTGGCTTGGAACACTCGGCTGAGGACTTAGAGAGTGGGAAACCCAGCCCCTGTACTGAGTGTGCTCCCTGTGTGCTCTTAAGGGAAACCATGCTTGGTGCAGAGAGCTGCATCTGGAAATACTGTGTGCAGCTATCTTTGTTCCAAATGGTATCTGTGGTGAGGATTGAGGCTACTTGATCACTGGCCCAGAGCAGGGATGTCACAATACTATCCACACCTACTAAAACATTCATGCAATAGTTTATTGTTTCATGTGTGCAGTGATGTGCAGGTGTTATACTTCTTAATTTTTTTTCATCTTAGGTCACCCTAAAGAAAATTAATACTTTCATATCCATTAGCACAACACAATTGGTAAAGTGCAGATAAAATGAGGACAAAAGAAGTCTAGCAGCTACAATAATTTATGAGGGAGATGGGGAAGTGTTACTTCATAGAAAGAGTAGTGATGATAAAGAATACCATGAAAATGGAGAACATGAATACACAGAGCATGGATGAACACTGTCAGGAAATATTAAAGGAATTACAAATTGGAAGACACTCAGCAGTTCTGTCTTAGAGGAGTTAGATACACACTCAAGCAGCTATTCATAAATGAGGAGGTATGTTTCTACTGGCACATTTGTATGCATAATATAATACCTAACTAGGAAAAGCTAGCAAGACAGACCCTGTAATGCACTGCATTATAGCCATGTTGAGTTCTAGACACACAGATCAGGAGGACAAACCAAGATTGTGCCACAGCCATTAAATTATACCAAGTAAATGAGTAATAATGTAACACCTAGGCTGTGTCTAAAATTAAATGACATATCATGGTACAGTGTCATCAGTGATCCACTGACATACTCCAAGCTATTTGTAAAGTCTTACAGTTAGTGAATATGATCATCTTTTGGCTGGTGCCACAGATCAGCATGAATACATAATAACCCCTAGGTATTATTCAGTTAATTAATTGGTTAGTTCATTAGTTAGTTAGTTAGTTAGTTAGTTAGTTAGTTAGTTAGTTAGTTAGTTAGTTGACCAGGAAGTTCTGAATGGGCATGAAGACCAGCAAAGAAAAAACTTCAGTGTTACTCAATACATGAAAAGATAGTGGTAATGCACATACAAATATTTTTTTTTCAAAAATGGATGATAAACTTAATAGAACACAGATACACAAGATATATAATGTAAGAATAGAATGAGAACAATAATTGTTCTAGTTCAATGACTATATGGAATTCATATAGTACAGACTAAAAATAGGGATTTAGAAGTTAACTCGGAAATAAGCAAGAAAGTCAAGATCTTATATGTAGGAAGAGTTAGAGAACAAAACAAATGGCAGACATTAAGGACAGAGGGAAAGTGAAAAAGTGAGATGAGGACAACAGTTTGGGTAATACTGGAACTACAGTGACAGGATCAATTAGAGCAAAAAGGTATTTATAAATGGTCAATCATAAAGGACAACATGAGATACCTGATAAATGGAGGATTAGTGTGGGAGTATGCCATTCCATAATTGGAAAAATATAGCAGATTTGTTTCAATAGTACAAGGATGGAAGGTGTCAGCTTCAGCTGTAGCATTCTATGTATTTTGAAAATTCTAGCCAATTTAATTGCTTACAGGAGTGGCAGTAATGAGGTCTGCCATTGTGTCCAGCAGCAAACATGCTGCACTAGTGTAGCTTTGCCCGAAGACAGAGAACTGTGATTAGTGTAAATTAGTAAATAGACTAGAGTGCTACAAAAATCTAGAGAGGAGGAAAGTTCAAGCTGTGGAGACTCTTGTATGGTCAAAGACCACATTTCCAAGTAACTTTCAAGCTAATTGATTTTACATGAAGATCAAACTTCAGATTATGAACAACTAATTTCAAGAAATATTGAACTATTTCTACAGAAGAATGTGCTTTGGCTAAAATTGTGAGTTTGGAACACACACATATCATTTAGTCTTGGACAGGAGAACACATTTTTTGTTCTGGGTGTATTAAAACACTAGACCAACATGATCTAAGCAGTATGGACATGCTGAAAAAATCTGGAAGCTGAAGATGATTTCCTTGATTGGGTTATGTGAACAAAATATAAATAAGTAAATAGTGCAGTTGTCATCATATTAGATAGGTGTCTAGACCACAGTTAAGGGTCTCCATAAAAGACAAGGAAATGAGGTAAACTAGTGTGTTCCCATCTTGCGATGTGGACTCCATCTTAGAGACAGCTGAAGAGCAGCTGTAGCTTATACTCAGTTTTCTGGTCAACGTCTACATGAATGAAAAAGATTAGCAGTATATAACATATATTATGGGCCTGGCCCCCAACATTACTTTGATACTCTGATCATGTTCAGCTAGAAACATTTGCAGAGGATGGAGGTGGGAAGTTTTGTGTGCTCTCCCAGCTTTCTTGTCTTTTGATCTACTTCCCAGCACTACAACCGCACCCCTCCCAAAGAATGAGGCTGAGGTCTGCCGGGAAACAAGAATATAAAGAAGGTGCTCCATTATGATAAGTTTTCCTGTAAATAACATACTAAAGGCAATAAAGTGAGAATGTCATTTCTCAGAAATCAAATACTTTCAGGTGCTGCACAACAAGCAGGAAGGTAATTAACACACTGTGCAAAACATTTGATTCAGAACATTATTTCCTACAGTTACCTGTCACTCTACAGCAGCAAGGTAATAGTGCAAACCTCAGTAAAATACTGCACATATTCCTAAAATAAAGGCAATGAGCAACCCTGCAGTTTTCATTTGACTTTTGTAACAAGTCGTGGCATGTTTCTGTCAGCCCATGTTATGTAAGAGAAGATGTAGCACATTCCAAACATAAAGGTGTGACGTGTGCCTTTTATTAGTGTCATAAAGCTGTATTTGCATTCCTGCTTCTAAAAGTAAACAGCAATCAGTTCTGTTTTGTAAAAAGTCAGCTGACATTCTCTCTGAATTTGAATCAGCTTGCACACAAGTTTACAGTATCTAGTGCTAATTCATATTGCTTTGCATGCAATGAAATGTGCAGCAGAAATACCACATTCTTCTCACTTAGTGGCAGAGATTATACATCATGGAGGTTTTACTTTCTAACCCAAGGACACTGAAAATAGGAATAAAGACCCATGAAAAGTAGGTACATCCAAACAAAAATCTCAACATATAATTACCATAAAGTCTGAATACCAAACAGCACATAGCAGCTCCCGCTTCCAGTTGTAGGAGTGGGGGATACTACTCAGAAGCATGTCTATATTATTATACATATTATACATTATCAAAGAGACATAGTTGATCTTTATCCTTTAATGACATGTATTGAAAAATTCTACCACAGAGTGTCATTTATTTTTGCTTCTGAAAAGGAGAGGTGTAAGGTGTTTGTCTTCTTAGTTTCTTTAAATTATCATTGCCACTAACATGCTGGTCACTAAGTGTGATTTTCTATATAAAAGACAGCTTCATAAATTAAACCTGAAAATGTGACATACCTCAAAATTAAGGACATCATGTGCAAGGGATAAATCAAGCCTGAAAAATAGGTATGTTACTCCAAAACAGGTACAGGTGAGAGGTCTGCATGCGGTTACTGGGGCAGTCATGTTTTCTCATAGATTGACAATGATTAGAGGTTAAGTACTATTGTCAGTATATAAAACGGAATAACATTAACTGCTCTGTAAGTAAATGTATTTACTTGCTGTGAGTTCAGACTATTAAAAAAGGTAAAAAAATAAACAGGAGTTAAAATTTTACTTGCAGACTGCTAAATCTAAGGTAACAGAAATAAAGGCTGTTGGTGGCCGTATGACATAGCTCTCAACCTTCCATCTCCAAAATGAGGAACACTAGTCTTAGTAATCTGGAACAAATGGGCAAAATGTGGAGCACATATTAATGGCTTACTAACAACTTCAACTAGGAATGTCATAAGATGGTTAAAATATGCTGGTTTTGCTTATAAAAAAGATCTTTTAATGAATTAATATGATTAATTTCTATTTACTGTGGATATCAGTTAAAAGTTTCCTAACACTGAATGTGTAACAGACCCTTTCAATGTGGAACTTTGAGGAACATGAACTTTTTAAGACCCCAAATGAAGAGCGTTCCTCTTAATGAGGTACACTTGAGAAGTATGCCATAAGAAGTGTGCTGGATGCTAGCCAGACTGGTGGGTCTAATGTAAAGATATCAGTGATTAAACTTCAAAGCATGACTCAATCTCTTGAAGAAATGATTAGGAGGGTACTCTAACATGATACTGGATGCTCCTCCCCCTTGGGGAAGGTGGGTGTCAGTACCATCCAGCAACCAAAACAGGGCAGCGTAATACAGTAGTATATATAGAATGACAAGTAACATGATGATTGTAGGTGGAGCACAAATATACCAGCATGTGACATGCCTGAGTAACGAAGAACCAGAAGGTAAAGCTGACACCACACTTCTGCTGTCCTAGGCAGTCTCCCAGGACACACTGGAATCGGGTAAATCATCTACCTGTGCGTCATTCTTCATCATCATCATCATCATTATCATCATCATCTGAACTACTGCAGTAGTCTGAAGTGAAATAAAGACATAATGAAAAACATCACTGAAACTACTTATCAGTTATTTAATTCTAAGCTAATTGCAGTCTGTTAGTACTTCAGAAAAAATCCTTTGTTCTTAGGTGTTTAGCAAGAAGCTGGGGGGGGTGACGTTTAGTTCAGAATAAAAGTTTTTATGATTACTTATTTAGCTATGCTTTTTGGTTATTTCTTTGCTCATTTCTTGCTGACCATCAGCCACCTCCTACTAAACTGTTCCTCGTGTGTTCCCTTACCCCAACACGTGTACTCCACATCACACTGCGTTGCCTTATTCTTAGGTGACTGGTTTTGGGTAAGAGATGGCCTTGAAGGGGATCCACTATACAGGCAGTCATAGGGCATGTTTTCCCCAACCTCCATGCTGATCTATGTAGCAGCCTGATATCTGAGGACTTCACCCAGTGCTGTTCCTGTAGTGCATTCATACATTCATGCACATACCCTAAAATGCAGCAGCTACTTCGGTATGCACAGTTTGGCAGGTGTACATGTCCACCCATCTGAGGCATGCTGACCATCCTTCTTCAGGTAATGCAGTGGTTTGTGTTGCTTCCTCACCCCTAGGTGGAATAGCTAGTGTCAGCTGTTCATTTCTACCCTCCATTCATTGGGTCTTCCAGTACCTGAGTTGCTAAGTGAACCTGGGTCATTAAGGTCACAGCCAGAGGTTTATCCCTCTAGACTGCGGAAGCTACCTTACTTGCATGACTATTTTAATTTACTAATGATATAAAGTAGCAATAAAACTATCAGACTCTTTTCTTTTTTGAAGTGTGACTTCTTTTCGCCTATGGCTGAGTTGGGGCTGTTTCTTCACCTTGATGCTGCAGCCCTCATACACTCCCTTTGTTATGACAATCTATATATTAGCATGACAGCCCTACACTACCTGGGTTGACCTTACTGCAAGAAGACTCCAATAACCTCCTCAAAGCTGATAGGTAAGGTAATTGGGAGCTATCGAGGTCAGAGAGGCAACATACCTGCTCACAGAGGTACTGACTTGTTGATTGTGAAAGCCACACCACTATGTGATAAAATTAATATGACACGTTAGTACTATGCAAAGATTCATGAATGTAGTGAGTATTAACACAGGCATTGAATACAAAATTATTTTGGCAATAAAAGTATACTAAGTTCTTCTTTCGGCTTTTCCCGGTTAGGGGCTGCCACAGTGGAACTCCGGTTCATTAATGATTGGCAGTAGATTGTTATGGTGCTGAGGTACCACAGCCTGACACCCAACCTTCAACGAAGGCACGCCCATTCCACATGTCTTTCAAATGCCACTTGACCGTGGGGAGGACATGCAGACTCCACACAGAAGGTGCTCCAGCCGAGAATCGAACGGGAGAACCTCTTGCTGGGAGGCAACAACACTACCGCTGCACCACCACGGCTTAATAAATGTATACTACGTAAATAATGTTAATAGAGTTCTTTGTCTCTCAGTCATGTTATAGTGACAAAAGATGACACATTTAAAAAGCATATTCTAGTTTATGTTATTAACATACATTTCACTGTCATTATTCTGCCCACTAAAAGTACCATTAAAAGCATATGTGTATCTTCTGTAAATAAATAAAACTGAAGATATAAGTAGTGGAAGCTATACTTTGCCTACATACTGAATTTGTAACAATTTTTAAGAGTTATATTTTCTGTGAAAACGTCAACATCCTCTTTGCTGTCTCTTTTTCTCTCATTGCCAGTAACAGTCAAATCAATAAATATATGTAGCGGTTTTCCTCTTTCATTGTTCAAAGGCTATGTGCTCATTATCCATGTATATGTATATATATATATATATATATATATATATATATATATATATATATATATATATATATAGGTTCATAGATTAGTACTAGGCTAACTGCCCTTGTGGGCCACACACACACACACACACACACACACACACACACACACATACACACACACACACACACACACACACACACACACACACACACACACACAAAGTGCTTTGACAAATAATGAATAATGGTTGTCAGTTAGTAAGGGGCAGGAAGAGCTGTATCAATCTTGGACAACATCCAGCACCCAGTTCCCTAATCCTGGTGGATATTTTGGCAGATCTGGTGTCTGTGCAGTATTTGATGGAGACCAGGAGTCTTGCGGGTCATGGCAGTGAAAACACAAGGTGAAAATTACATCCTGTCACAATTGCACTACCTGCTTCCACAGCTAGGGGGCTATGACTGGCTGCCACATGGATACTGGCTCCCAGTTCCATGTTCAGAAGTCCCCTTAGGATCTCTTGCTTTCCAAGGCTAACACTGAGTTACCACGAGGCTGACTTCCCAAGGAGTTGGAAGGCCCACCCAGTGAAGAGTTACATCTGGGTAAGTAAGTCCCAGTAAGGGATGGTTAGTGGCTCCACAGTTGTGCAGATATGGAAGCTAGGAAAAAACTGGAAGCTTTGCAGGGAGAGGTGGGGAAAATAAAAATTTAAATAATCTCAAACAAAAAAGCACTCCCAAATGCACAATCACCCATACACCAGCTGCCTATTTTGCTTTTCCTTAAGGAAAGTTCTGGCTCTCACATATCTGAGCTATAGAAAATCAAAAGATGGCAACTATGCGGGTGTGGAATCAGTCTGTAGTCAGTCTATGTCTACAAGCAACTGACCACAACTGTGACACAATTGTAGTTAGGTAGTCATAGATCTAGATTGTGAGTGTGTATGCTCGCACACACATATGGATGACTGTATGCATGTCTGCATGTAAAATAAGTTAAAATGCATTACTTTAGACAGATTTTTTTCACTTGGTTGCAATAAACCATTATAGATACTCTTTCTAAAAGTAGTGTAAAAAGAGTTAATCTGTGGTCACCGAGTCACAGTTAAATGATAATTGATTTAAATTGTCAAGTGTAGCATGTGTGCATTTCTAAAACTGGCTACAATCCAAAATCTCTTTAAAGATGTAAAACAGCCTATTTACCAAGACCCTTTCTTATTCTAAATCGTATCCCATGGATAATTTACAATAACAGTTATGTCATACCTATCAGCAGAACAGTACTGCCCTTCTCTTAAACCCCATTTCTTATTCCCATATCATGCTGTCAAATCAAATAAATATCATTAAATTCATGAACTTTACAAGTCTGGTTATGGATTCAGGTGACTCTTACTGATTAGATAAAATATGCATATGCCTTATCTACTTCCGCTGTCTGTGTGCTAATATTACAGTGAGAGTATGTACCTACACTGTAAAATAATGCCGAATGTTCTAGTGATGTGTGTGAGTTTTATATGCTGTATATGCCCAAAAAAACAGTAGGTTGGTTGTTAACCAGTACTTGATACTCAAACAAATCCAAAAAAGAAAAAAGCACTGGAACACTCAAATACTTTTATTAAAAGATGCAAGTTAAAACTTCACATGAAAGTTAAAACTTTCATCAACAAGGCGAATACATCTTAACAGTTGCAGTCATCAAGTTAAGTAATCAGTAAAATCATATGACATAGTTTCAAACTTTTTGATGTAATTCACTTAAATAAGGCTTTAAAGTGAAACTGTCATTTAATCCTGGTGGTATGTGGAACTTCATTCGCAAAATCCATTTCATTTCCTCATTTTCTGTTAACAAATTCGCATCACCTCCCCTCAAGGGTTTATAAATCACCTTCAAAATCATAAATTTAAATAAATGTTGATCACCCTTTTCCAAAATGTGCTTACTTAATGCATTTGTTGATAGATTATGTTTAATGTCAGTAATATGACCAGTTATGCATTCTTTAAACTTCCTGTTGGCCATGCCCACATAGTAACAATCACACTGCTCACACTTAGCCATGTAGACCAAGTTAGTAGTGTTACAATTCCCATAGGCTTGAAGTATAAATTTTTTTTAGTCATAAGGTGTCTTATTGATCGACTAGTATATAAATGTTTACAATAAACACAGTTGTTACATTTATATGTGCCTTGCTTGTGTCTAAAACCAATAAAATAACTTTTAGGTTGCTCCTTATAACATAGTGTTTGTTTTAATGTACAGTTTCATTTATAACCAAATGCAGGCTCTTCTGCAACAAGTTCTTGTAGGCCTTGAACATCCCTTAAAATTTCCCAGTGTTTCACTATTATATTCTTGACTGCTGAGGTGTTCCTATTATAAGTGAGCATACATCTTGTCCTATTTTGTCTAATTTGTGTCCTCTCATTTCCTTGATGCCCATCACTAAAATATGGAGTTATATCATGTTTTAAGTATTGCTGTTTAACCTCATCATGTGCTTTGTCCACTGTTCTCTCTGAATAACCCCTTTCGATAAATTCCTAACCCATATTTACTAACTGGTCATTTAACCTATCATGTTATGTATTTAACCTCACAACTCTCTGCATTTGATTTGAGACTATATTTCTAAGCATAAAGGGGGGGGGTGCATACTATTCCGGTGTAAATAGTTATTACGCTTCACTTCCTTCTTGTACATTTCAGTGTGTACTTCACCACTTCCCTTTCTTATTAACATAACATCCAAAAATGCAATGTGTTCCAATGAATATTCATATTTAAATTTCAAAAATGAAGTACATTCATCTGCATATGCCAAAAACATTTGAAAATGTTCCTCATTCCCCTCCCATATTAAAAAAGGTCATCCACAAAACATTTATAGAACACAATATGCTCCCTGTACATATGGATGTCGACAACAAATGCCTTTCCTCCCATACATACATGACTATGTTTGCATAGGTGTTGGCTACACTTGTTCCCATTGCTACACCTTTTTGTTGGTAATATATACAGTATATTTTTAGTGATGGCTCATTTAAATGTATGTAATGTGGAGTTTTTCTCCCTTAGCCTCCACTAAAAAAGGATTTTGCCTAGTAGAACTTTCCCTTTAAACAAAGTTGAATAAATAAATGCATACATATATTTCTGTGGACAGAAATTGTCTCTTGGTCACATTCAAATAATATATTCGGAACATGGTTAGTCTACATGTGTGTTATGTTGGGGAAGCTGAAATTTTTCCCCTCAAAAACATAATCATCACAGTTTTAATTTGTTGGTAATTTATCTGACTTCTTTATAGCAAAAAGTGCAGTATGAGTAATTACATAATGTTACTGAACATTAATTCAGAACTATAATAAAACCCACATTAAATCATTATACCATGCTAGTCAAACAAGTGTCTTGCTTTTGCTTGTACTTTCAGTTCTGCATTTCTTTCATGCTGACTCATGCAGCTAGCTAACCAGTATACGCATAAAGTAAAACATATTAGTGGAGGATACCTTAACATATAGCACACTTCCTCTTTGTTTTCATGCATAAAATATTCTAGTGGTTGCTCAGTTTTAAGAATTCGGAAAGCTCCTACCGGGACGACAAACCACTGTGAAAAGCCTTGACCAGTAATTTACCTTACAAAAGGGGAAATTGAAGAACTTCCACGTAACCTAACTTAAGCTACAGGGTACATTTATAGCATATTTTCTTGTTATAAGCTAATAAGTATATCTAGTTCCAGGAACCTGGCAGTTGATGAAACTTACCTGGAAGACTGCTCTCACTAAGACCCTGGGGAATCCTGACGGTGAAAGCCCTGCTCCGCTCCCCTCCCTGCCCCCTTATCCCACCCGCCCCAGTACCCCTACATTTATAGCCAAAGCAAGCCCCTCCCACTTCCCCCCCCTGCAAATCCAAATCTCCTCTGACTTACCCTATTACTCCTCCCACCCCCACCACCAATTCTAACACTATATCTCCCCTACCTCCATCATGGCCAAACACATCTATTCCATCACCCCCCTCACACTAATAGTACTCGTGACTCTCTATTTCTTAACAAAGTATGAAAACCAATCTCTGTTAGGAATCCCCTTCCATAAGCGCCATACTAACTCCCAATCCAACCACCATGTAGTTTCTATCCCACCTTCACTCTACCAGGGCAAAACTGTAGCCCCCAAAGTAGTCCATCCCACACTTTACCACCCCAAAACTCAAACTAACAAAACAAACATCAAATTACTATTTAAACTACAAAGAAAACTACAAAGATTCCTGGTTTACCTGAAAAATCAAATCAACTTAGATGGTGATATCCATCCCAACCCAGGACCCACCAATGTACCAGATTCTAACCCCACTAAACTAACCAGAAAACCTACTGACTCCCTTCTAATATTTCATCAGAACCTAAGAAGCATTAACAATAAAATTCACAACCTACATGCCATGATAGAAACTCACTCTCCTGACATTATCTGTCTAACTGAAACATGGCTAAAACCTACCACTAAAGATCAAGAGATCCTCCCACCCGGATATAATATCTTCAGGGCTGATCGCATTAAGGAATAGCTGTTATGTTCAGAAATACCCTGAGTATCCTTAGAAATCCGTTACAACCCCCTACTATCTCCAACCTAGAACTTATAGCCCTAAAAATATGCCTAAACACTCAAAAATCCATCAACCTCATAGTTACCTACATCCCACCAGGGAAGAACACAGAAAGCCTAGAGCAAACCCTAAGCTGGTTAGCCACCAACTACCCACAAGAAACCATAGTACTTGGGGACGTCAATATTGACTGGTCTCTCTGTTCTACCAACACTACCCCGCAACCCATTAACCTACATGGTTTTTCCCAACATATTTCATTCCCAACTAGGATAGGCAATAATCTACAAAAAGATAGCACCATTGACTGGATCCTTACCAATAGAGACTCAAACAACTATACCACAGGTACCCTCCCCAGTGATCTCAGTGACCATCTAATAACTTATATTATTAAACATAAATACCTAACTTCCAACCCCCCCCTATATAGACTTATCAGAAACAAAAAGAAATTTATCCCACAACTATTTCTTGATGACCTAAAATCCTGCAACTGGACCCTATTAAAAACTCTACCCCTCCAGGAGAGTGTGTCCCACTTCAACGACACTTTCCTTAAGATACTTGATGCACATGCCCCACATAGACAAATTAGATCCAAAGTCTGTATAGCTCCCTGGCTAACTAGTGAAACAAAAAACAAAATTAAACTCCGTGACCAAGCCTGGGATACATGGAGAGCAACAACCCCCCCCCAAAATCATACTAAATTTCAACAACTAAGAAACACTACCTAAACAGCCATTACCCAAGACAAAAAACAATACTTCTGCCTCCTCCAGGACAAACACCAGAATAACCCAAAAAAGTTCTGGGCTGGTTTTAACAACCTCCTGCGCCCAGGTAAAACTACTACCCCAACCCCCGAGATACTAATTGAGAAAAGTCAGGAAGATGTAGCTAATACCTTTAACTCCTTCTTCACCGAGACAATCCAAACCCTAGCCAATCAACTTACCTCCAATCCCCCATCAACCAAAAAACCACAAGACATTGTCTCTACCCCTTTCACTTTAAAGCCAGTCTCTTCCGCTTACATACGTACCCTCTTAAAAAAGCTCAAACCAACCACCCTTGCGGCAGACCACCTCCCAGCGGAATTCTTACAAATTGCGTCTGATGTAATTGCTTACCCCATATCAATCCTTATCAATAGAACCATAACTGAAGCCAACATCCCCTCTATCTGGAAGATCTCCTACATCATTCTGCTTCACAAAGGAGGTAACTCCACAGAAATATCTCACTATAGACCAATAGCTATTCTGTCCCAAATCATGGAAAGATGCATCCACAAACAACTCCTTCACTACTTAACCTGTAATCATCTCCTGTCCAACTCCCAGCACGGCTTTCGCCCCCACCACAGTACCACCACGGCCCTCCTTTCCTTTGTCGACTCCATTAATAACAATCGTAATAACAAACTAATATCCTCCGCCCTCTTTCTTGACCTATCGAAGCTGGTCAATCACCAACTCCTTCTAAACAACCTTGCAACCCTACATCTGGACACCCCAGCACTAACCTGGTTCCAGGCTTACCTCACTGGTAGGCAACAAGCTGTCCAGTGGCAAAACAAACTATCAGGCCTACACCCCAATACCATTGGCGTTCCTCAAGGCTCAATTCTGGGTCCACTTCTGTTTTCCATCTTCATAAATGACCTACACTCAGTCATCCCTAAATCCACCTGCATCCAATACGCCGATGATTCCACCTTGATATGCTCTGATGTCTCTCTCCTAAATCTCCAAACTACCACCCAACACTGTTTTTCTCTAGTAGAAAAATGGTTCACCGATCTGAAACTCCTACTTAATCCAACCAAAACCAAACTACTACTATTTTCTCCCAGCTTTAACCCTTGGAACAGAACTCACAAGTAACGACAATACAACCTTCCATGTTAAATCCAACAATGGGACTATCATAGCCCCTGTCGCCAGTACCAAACTGCTAGGTGTAACTATAGATCATAAACTCAAATTTGACATTCACATTACACAAACTGTAAAATCACTTAACAAAAAGCTAGGATCCATGTACAGAATAAAAAACTATCTAACCCCAACTGCCAAATTAACTATTGCCGCACATCTTCTCTCCACCCTCCTCTATGCCTCCCCAGTCTTTTCTTTCCTCAACAAACGTGAACTTAACACGCTCTCTACTGCCTACAACCACATTGCTAGATTTATTACTGGATCCCCCTATCGCACCCACCACTGTCTCAACCTGAGGAAACTTGGCTGGTTGGAACTCCCAAATCTTCTCAAACTTAACCAACTCACTGAAGCCTGCAAACTAATCAACCAACCGGATAGAACTCCCTCACTATCTAGCATTCTGACCCCATATACTAACCTCAATAGCCTTCGATCATCCAACAGCACCCAGATCCGAACCATCACTGCCAAGAACTCAGGTGGTGATGCCCTCTTTGCCAACTCCATTGGCAAACCGTGGAACTCCCTGCCAAACTACCTTAGAAGTACAACCTCACACCAGCAGTTCAAAAACAACCTAAAAGAATATCTCAAAAAACAATGGCTATGCCCATGTCGTGAACCTGACTAAACACATATTCTCAACCCCTACCAAATGTCCAAATCTATCAACAATGGGAAACATGTTTATTCTTCTTGAAATGCTCTATTTACTATTTGCTTATAAGATACCTCAGCTATATATAACCTTCTGATTGCTCTGCTGTCTTTTTAACAACTATGTAAAAAAATTTCTCAATCATCGTGTATTTTTGGAAAATGTACATTATTTTCTTACTGTTTTTACTTGTATCTTTATATTGTATTAACTACTATGTTGGAGCTTTTCTCCTCGGGCCTCTACTGAAAAAGGATATGTATCCAGCTAGACTAGCCCGGTTAATAAATGTAAAATAAATAAAATAAATAAATAAATAAATAAATATAATCTAATTTCTCATGGACAAAGACTTGAAATCATAGGCACTGTTCACTTAGAGATCTGATTTTTGTTGACTGTCCTTCCAAAAAATCAGATGTTCCTAATTTTAATGCTTAGAGCTGTTTACTTTAACACCATTGTTCTGTCCCAAACAACTTTTTACAAGGTACAGAGCAACAATTTGAAGCACAATTAGGGTAATTCCATAAAAGTCATTGGCATTTTAAAGAGATGCTCACAGCTGCTACAGTAATACCTCTCAACCTCTTTCTGCAAAAAATCTGGACAAAGCCTAAAATAATGGGGGGGAACAAAAGCAAATAGGCATTAGGGACAGATTTTAAATATTGCTCTTTTAACCTTAGAACAGGATTTGTTAGCATACATTTTCTGAAGGATACAAAGTCTGAAACTCAACCGACTTTGATTATTTAGTGACTTCAGCCTCAATGATTTGCTAGAAAAGCAGAAATTTTATAAGGAGCAGACCGCAAATATGAGCATGAATATGGACAGTCTGCAAAGTTGAGAAGTATGGCCACAGTGCTCATATGCCACCCCCATAGTGCCTTTTTTAGGCAAGGCTCAAAAGTCAAACCCACCCCCATAGACAGCACAAGGAACAAGAAACTAAGGGTAGTGCTGCTAAATGCCAGAAGTCTTAACCTCAAAATGCACGCACTCGAAGCTCTCCTCAGTATGGAGAACATCAATATCTGTACAGTGACAGAAACCTGGTTCAAGGCTCCAGAGAGCACCCCAGCACTACCAGGCTATACCTCATATCATGCTTTTTGGCCCCAAAACCCGGACCGAATCACAAAGGAGGGGAGTTTCCATATTTATCAAGGATATCCACACCTCCAGGTTAGTGGCATTGCACAAAGTATCGGAGACAATCCATGTGCAACTAACAGTGGGCAAGACTGTTTTTCAGTTTATAGCATCCTACACACCACCCTCTCAAAGTCAGGAATCCCACTCAGCTTTCCTGAAAACATTGGAGAACATGAAGATCTCTCCAAACACCATTATATTGGGTGACTTCAACTACCCAAACATTGACTGGGAGCACTACTCAAGCCCCAGCACCTTAGCCCAAAGATTCCTGGAAATTATAAACTCAAATGCTATGGAACAACTAGTCACCACTCCCACAAGAGGGGACAACATACTAGACCTGATCGTTACCAACATGGGGACTCTATGCTCCACACCAGAAGTATATCCCTCATTGGTAAGATCAGACCATAAATTAATTTCACTGGATGTCCACATCCCGATCCCACCCCCAGCCCAGAAAACCACAGTGAAAAACTTCTCAAAAGCGAACTTCTCACTTCTCAAAACCGAAGTGGAATCCTTCAAGGCCCCAGGGCCAGTGGAAACTACGGCCCAAACTGCAGAATCCTATATAAATGCATTCTATGGACATCTCCAGGAATGCATGGATCATGCTATCCCAAACAAAACCAAGACCCAATCATCCAAAGGCAGGCGTCCAGTCTGGTGGATCCCTGCCATAAATAAACTGTACAACAGAAGGAGGAAGCTACTACATGATAGAGCAAAATCCCTAATAGGGAAGGCATCTCTTATCAGTACTAGCATAAATTACGATCCCTCATAAAATCCTCCAAGGCCAGCTTCGAGAGAAAAATTGCACAGGACACCAAAGACAATCATAAGGCTTTTTTCAGTTATGTTAGAAACCTGGGATGCAACTCCCAGACTTGTTCTGAGTTGATTCTAAATGACAAAAAATACACTGAACCCACAGACATCGCCAATATCCTGGCAGACAGGTTCAGTGCAAACTTCTCCACCACCACCCACCCAAAAGAGCAAGTATCTATCCCGGCAGAGGGCTGCCTCCCAAACATCTCAGATGCTCAGGTGAAGGCTGCCCTCTCCAAAGCAAAAAACACTGCTTCCATGGGACCAGATGGCGTCCCAGGTTGCTTCCTACATGAACTACAAGAGGAACTAATCCCTCAAATAAAACAGCTATACAATCTCAGCCTCACTACAGGATATGTGCCCACAGAATGGCGTACAGCAACAGTGGTCCCACTCCACAAAGGTGGAGCCTCTACGGACCCTGGAAACTATCGCCCCATAAGCCTGACTAGCTTAGTCTGCAAGGCTATGGAGAGGATCATCATGGAGCTCATAAACAAAGACATTGGGGACCTACAGACACTAGATTCTACTCAGTTCGGCTTTGTCAAGGGCAGATCCTGCCTTTTGAACCTGGTTGACTTCTTTGAAACAGTCACCAAAGCCATAGATGAAGGGAAGGTAGTCCACACAGCCTATCTGGACCTTGCAAAGGCATTTGACACAATACCCCACTCAGGCATCATAGATAAGCTATCCAGCTTAAATATAAACCCCTATGTCACAAGATGGGTCGCAAACTGGCTCAAAGACAGAACCCACAGAGTGAGAGTTGCTGGAGCCATGTCAGACTCGAAATCAGTCACAAGTGGCGTCCCACAGGGTTCTGTCCTGGGACCACTCTTGTTCGGTATATACTTTTCTGAGGTACAGGCAAACGTGGGAGGACTATGGCTCACCAAGTTCGAGCGACTGCAAACTGGGTGCCATAATCGACTCTCCAGCTGACACAAACATCCTTCAAAAAGGTCTCACAGAGACAGATAACTGGTGCCAGCACCATGGTTTAATGCTAAATGCCAAAAAATGTATAGTCATACCCTTTGGCAAAAACAATGTGCCCACAAATTACCACATAGGTGAAAACCCATAAAGTACAGAGAAAGTTATTAGGGACCTGGGGACCCAAGTTGATAGCAATCTCTCCTTTGAAAACCACATTGCCAAAGTGGTTAGAAAGACCTTCTACATAGCCCACCTCATCACGAAGGGTTTCACATCTAGATCAAGAGAGGTAATCGTGCCTTTATTCATCCCTCATCAGGCCCATCATAGAATACAATGCTCCTTTTGGGATGTACCTTACCCGACACCTGCAGCAATTAGAAAGACCCCAAAAGTATCTCACCAAGAGGATCAAGGGTCTCAAACAGATGCCATATGCTGCTTTCGGTTAAAAACTCCAGCTCTACTCAGTTGCATACCGCCTACTTCGAGGCGATCTATGCCTGACATACAAAGCTATGTCAAATCCAGAATTAATGGACATGCTCCACCTCAGTAAATCTAAATCCCTTAGAGCGACACGCTTGAGGGACTTGAACCTCAGCACAGAAATAAATAGAACTTGCTGGAGGGACAGGTTCATAACCCAGAGGCTCCCTTCGCTTTGGAATAGAATTCCAGTTCATGTGAGGCAGAGCACCTCACTGAATATCTTCAAGAAGAATCTCAATAAGTGGATGGAGGATCGTAGGTTTGTCCCAGGGATTACTCCCGTGTCACTATTAGACAGAGGCACAGTAAACTAAACCTTAAAAAGGGCACAGTATACTCAAATCAAGGGGTGGCGTAAGCCATACAGAATTGGGCTAGGCTTATAATTGCCCCAGGGCAGATAGCCTAGTATGAACCTATGAACCTATAATGAGTCACTATGTAAAGTGACAGCACGATTCTACATATTGTCAATTGTGTTTTCGTGTTAAGGAACATTTTATATTGTTCTTCATAGACACTCAAGCCTACAGTTGCACCTATGCTCTCACAGACTTTGGTTTATGATTTTTTTTGTTCTCATTCTACTTTATTCATTTTTGGCAAGGCCAGTTCCCCTCTCCATTGTTGGGTCTACTAGCCTCGCCTACTGTCCCCAGATGATCAATCATCTTTCAAAGGCTGGGGCCAGGGTGGAACCTATGGGTGTCGACTTTTGTCTACGATCTTGACAAAATCTAACAGATATCCTTTGCAATTAGTGAAATAGTGTACTTGTCAGACCTGTTTCAGCACCCTTAAGTAATTAAACAGAATTTTAATGTTAGCTGTTGTACTGAGAAGTTATAAAACAGATGTTGACAAGCTGTCTTTGGTGGATGATTCTACTTCATGAGAGACACTCATTATGGTATAAAGCTTTACATTTTGTATTAATTTTATCATTTTTGATACATCAGTTTTCTAAGAATCTGTGTAGCCACACTTCACTTGACATGAATGTATTATATGGACCATTTGTGCTGTCAAGTGGCTGAAATGCTCAATTCCCCCATAATTTTCCAGCTATCAGGATAGTTCTAGAGTGGACCATACAACAGTGATGTAGAGTTTGACTCTTTTTTATTACATCTGTTGTGGTGAATTATATATGTAACGTCCCTGCACTGGGCCAGTAATCAAGGAACCTCAATCCTTACCACTGGCAACAGTGGGGATGAAAACAATGGGAGGATGACAAGTACACTTGCAGTAAAGTGTCATTTCCCTTAAGCGCACAGAGACCACAGTCAGTCTGGGGCTGTTTTTTAACTCTTTCTCCTGATCCCCAATGAGACTCTCCTCTGGCACAGCTATAGGTTTGAGATCTCAGCTGAGTGACCAAGCCAAAACCTCCAGTACCCTTCCAAACAGTGCTTTGTGTCCCTGCCCAAGTAGCTGACACACACACACACACACACACACACACACACACACACACACACACACACACACACACACACACACACACTTTGAGATTTGATTTATATACAAACACACACACACACCTGGGAAAGGCTGGCACAGTTTTACTAGCTATGCCCCCTTATGCCCAGGCTAAAGGGTAATTTCCACTGCCACCAATCACTACTTAGCTACTCTAAGGTCCTCAACAAAGGGTGTCCAATCCTACTGTGTAATGTTACTAATAAACCAAATGGTAGTCTGACCAAGAGCAAGGCTATTTAGTGTCACCAAATAGATATGCAAGTACTCTCAGAACTTAAATATGTCTCACAAATATCAGCCGCAAAGATATGATTTAAATATCATTAATAATGAATAATAAAAAAACAAGACAATACTAAATATATATTCAGTTACATTAGAGTTCAAAATCACAGGAAATATTTTAAACAACATTGCAGGACAGTCTCAAATAAATACAGAAAACATCTAAACTAATCTTTACTATATTCCTAACTATATCTAAAAGAGTTACTATGCCCTAAAAACTTACTTACAGCAAGAAAATTGCAGATGGTAGTGGTGAGTGGATGTTTCCAGAGATCAAAGACAAAGTACAAAATGTACAGTCTTTCTCTGAGAGAGTTCCTAAATTAATATCAAATATTACTGCTGGGTTACCTTGGATGACATCACATTTGTCACCTGACTGCAGTTCCCAGGCTAAACCCCCTTTTGTCAGAAACTAACAGAATTTAACATATCTGTGTGAAAAATACATATCTCTCAGATGTCTGCAGAGACTGAAAGTCATAAAGCAATAAAGCACTTCTGCATCTCAAACCTAGTAATTACTTCTCTTCCAAGACAATACAAAAAACTTTGAGCTCTAAACATAGTGTCTGCTACACTGAAATTGAGAGATAATTTTTACAGCACAATCGTAAAATAATTTAGTTTCAACTTGTTTTCTTGAAATTTTGCAAGTTAACCTTTTATGTCCCAGTTTCTACAGTTAAAACATATAGAGTTACACAAGTACAATAGTTTATATACATTTTTATTCTAATCCAGTAGGGCACGCTGTGGTTACATTTAACTCAGTACATAACATACAGTTCTGTATAAATCATATCAATATTCACAAATGACATAGAATTGTTTACAAAGGTCCAGATAACTGGACTGACAATATTGCCTTTTGTGACTACATACATACATATATATATATATATATATATATATATATATATATATATATATTTACACACACACACACACACACACACACACACACAAAATGTATTAAAGTATGGAAGATTGAATCAATACTGGGTCAGTTAAACTAGGAAATATGTGAGATACAACAACTCTTCAGCAAGCAGACAAGGAAATCTAGCATTAATTCCTGGACTCCCCAAAGCAGAATTCAAATCACTTCTCTGTGGAATATGGTTGCTCCCTTGGAAAGGAAGAAAAGGAAAAACATAATTTTCCAAAACAATGTACTTCTCATCCATTATTTACAAAATTCCAGATAGCTGGGCTGGCAATATTCCTTTTTGTGACATTTCTCCCCCCCAAAAAAAACTTAAGCTAGTTTTTTAAGTGACCTTTGAGGAACATTACTTGAGAGGGTTGAGCCTATCTGGGAGTACCTTACCCTATTCCCTGCCCTGAGAGCCCATCTGCAATGGCATTGCTAACCCTACTGTGGTGCTTCACTGTCATAGCATATGCTTGCAACCCTAGACTTCACCTTAGCAACTTGGCATTTTGCTGGCTGGCTCAATGTAGCCATGTTAAGGGATAGTGGTCTGTAACTACAGTCAATTAACTTCCATACAGATAAGGCTGAAGTTTTTGCAGTGCCCACACTATAGCTAGACGTTCCTTTTCTGCAGCTGCATAGCATTACTCCCTGGGTTGGAGCTGACGACTGAGATATACCACTGGGTGGTCTTCTCCTTCTGAGGAGGCCTGGCTGATTACAGCCCCAATCCCATGATTTGAAGCATCTGCCTGCACAACAAATTCTGTGAGAGGAGCAGCTATGGTACTATAGACTTTCTGTAGTGCCTTGCTGTCCCTAAGAATGCCCTCACCTGCTGTTTGTTAACAGGGGCAGGCCATTCCTGAATGGCTTCCACTTTGGCAGGTTCTGGCTGATCTTACCACTCCCCACTCTATGTCCCAGGTAGGAGACCTCTGTCATACCCACCTGACATTTGCTGGGCTTAATGGTCAACCCTGCCCTCTGTAGTCTGTTGAGTACCTCCCTGACATGCTGAAGGTGCTCTTGCCAGGAATGGCTGTAAATGGCAATACCATCCAGGTAAGCAAGGGCGAAATCTCCTGCTCCTGATAGGATATGATCTACCAGGCTTTGGAAAGCCGCTAGGGCATTTTTCATCCGAAAGGGCATCTTCATCAAACTTATACAAGCCAAAAGGAGTTACAAAGGCTGGCCTCTCTCTAGCACTGGGAATCAATGGCACCTGCCAGTAACCCTTAGTAAGATCAATAGTGGTAAGATACTTAACCCCACCCAGCTACTCTAGGGCTTCATCTTTCCTAGGTATGGGGTAAGCATCTGACTCTGTGTGACTATTTAATTTCTTGTAGTCCACAGAGAATCTGGTGTTGTCATCCTTCTTTGGTACCAGCACCACTAGAGTGGCTCAGGGACTGCTGGACTCCTGGATTACTCCCAGTTCCAACATTTCCTGTAACTCCTCCCTCAAAGTCTGTTTGACTCTCTCAGGCACCCTATAAGGGGCTTGCTTGATAGGCCTTTGGGAACCTGTATTCACATGGTGCTGCACCAGGTGGGTACAGCCCGGTTTCCCAGTAAATATGTCCCCAAACTGCTGTAACACTGCTTGGATTTCTCGAATCTGGGTAAGGATACCTGCTGGGACATTGCTACCCCTTCCACTGAGGTGTCAGTCTGAGCCTCATCGAGGCAATCAGTCTCCAGTTCCCCCTCAGACTCCTCCATCCATCCAGTGCAAATACTCAGCATAAGGGCCTCCCTATCATGGTAAGGTTTCATCATGTTAACATGGTAAAATTTGTGCACTTGCCTCCTGCCTAGCAGTTCTACCATGTAGTTAACATCACTGACTATCCTTACCACCTGGTAGGGTCCCTCCCAAGCTGCCTGTAGCTTGTTGTGTCTGACAGGAATGAAAACCATTACCTGCTGCCCTACAGCATACTCTCTAACTTGAGCATTTCTATGATACCAGACCTTTTTTTTCGGTTGGGCTTCTGACAGGTTTTCCTGGGCCAAGCCTATGCGTTTCCTGAGCCTTGTCCTGAGGTTTAGGACATATGCCACAACAGGCTCCTTGTGGGATTCACACTCACTCTCCCACTCATCTTGAATCAAATCTAGGGGTCCCCCAACCCTATGCCCATAAAGCAACTCAAAGGGTGAAAAACCTGTGGATTCCTGGGACACACCTCTGTAAGCAAACAACGGATGGGGCAAATATCTGTCCCACTTCCTCTTAAACTCATCTGCAAATGCCCATAGCATTGTCCTGAGTATAGAGTTTAACCTCTCAACAAGACTATTAGTCTGGGGATGGTGGGGGTGGTCTTTAAGTGCTTCATCCCATAGTACTTCCACAGGCATGCCAGCAGGTCTGATGTAAAATTGGCACCACTGTCAGTTAGTATTACTTTTGGGAAGCCTACCCTGCTGAAAATCTCTAAGAAAGCATTTACCACATTTTCTTCCTCAATGGAGGACAGAGCCACAGCCTCAAGATATCTGGTAGTATAATCTACTATGCCTAGGATATACTTTTTACCTGTGAAACTTGGGATACTCAGTGATCTCACAATATCCATAGCTACCCTCTGAAATGGCTCCTCAATCACAGGCAAAGGCATAAAAGGAGCTTTCACCTTGTCTCCTGCCTTGCCTACCTTTTAACTTCTCACAGGTCTTGCATTAACCTGTTACATCTCCAGAAATCCCAGGCCAATAAAAGTTCTGCATAATACATCTCTTTGTACATTTTATGCCCATAAGACCTGCAAAGGGAATATCGTGGGCTATGCCTAGAAGTGCCAGATGGAAGGCTCTGGGCACTACCAACTGCTGTATTCCCTCACCCTCTAGCCCTCCCTCAGGGGTCAACTCTCTATACACATAACCCTTTTTCCCAGTATACAGACTTCCCCTTCCCTTGAGAATCAGATGCCTCACTAGCTATCTCCCTCAGGCCTTGTAATATAGGGTATGAGAACTGATCCTGTCTTAACTCTCTCGTGGTAACCCTTCCCAGTTCCCCTTCCACAGGAAGTCTGGCATCCTCTGACAGTAGTGCCTCACTGTCAGCATGGGTACTACTACTCACCTCTGCCCTTGCAGTCACTCTGGCCAAGGGAACATCAGTACACACAAGCAGCTGTGGCTCACCTTCAGTCTCACTGCTAAAGAGTAGCTCCCTCCCTGAAGTAACCACCTCACCAGTCCAGGTTGCAAGTATGATCTCTGTCTGGGTCTCCCTCAGGATATCAGACCCACATGCTTGTCTCCAAGTCTGAGTGTGTGTAACTGCATGCAAACAGGGTACTGCATTATCAAAATCATTCCCTATCAGGACATCTGCAGGGATATCCTCAAACACACCTACTTGCTGGCTTCCTTTTCCACCCTCTCAGTCAAGGTGAACCCTAGCCAAAGGTATTATGAATGGGGTCCCTCCTAAATCTCTGACTGGAGTAGATTGCCCAAGCAAGTAGTGCTCCTCTTTATCCATTGCAGGCTTCACAAGGGTTAGGTCAGAGGCTGTGTCTCACTTAGCAATGGCCTGTTTCCCCTTTACTAAGATAGGATATAATCACTTGTGGTAGTTTGGTACCCTTGTTATCTCAAGACAACTTACTGCTGGCATTTTGTCATTCCTACTTACTGACTCTCCCACCTTTTACAGGTTCATAGGTAGGTACTAGGCTATCTGCCCGTGGGCATTTATAAGCCTAGCCAGAGTGAGTCGGCTTAAGCTGCTCCATTTATTAATTAACTGATCCTCTGTCAAGCAGAGACAATGAAGTGATCCCAGGGGTGTATTTTCTGTTACCCATTCACTCGTCAAGGTTTCTCTTGAAGAGTGTTAGTGAGGGGCTCTACCTAATGTAGTTTGGAATTTTTTTCCAAAGCATGGGGAGTCTCTGTGACAGGTATCTATCCCTCCAGCATGTTCTATTTATTGTTGTGGTGAGGTTTAGCTCACTAGAGTGCATGACTCGCAGTGACTTGGATTTCTTTAGGTGGAGCATGTCCATCAATTCTGAGTTGGACATGGCTTTGTAAGTCCGGCATAAATCCTGCCTCCATGGACATCTATATGCTATGTGGCTCCATTGGTTGCATTTAAAACATGTAACCCTCTGCTGTGGACATGTAGGCTTCCCCTGTTACTGGCAGATTCTGTTAGGGCAGTCTGGGCTGCCCACCATGGGTTCCCTTAGACCAATGAGCAGCACTGGGTGCCCCTTTCCTGTGCAGTGATGCCCTGCTTGCTAGGTATAGGTTTCCCTTCTTCCCCAACTCATCTGCAGTATTACATTGCCTATCAGCTAACCAGATTCTTAAGTCCTCAGGCAAAGTGCTAAGGGCTTGTTCCCTCATCAAAAGGTCTGCCAGCCCTTCAAAAGTGGTGACCTGACATCCACTCACCCGCCTATGAAAATAAGTGCTTAGTTTAGCAATATATTTACACACACTTTCATCTGCCTTGCGTCTATGCTTATGAAACCTTTTTCTATATGTTTCAGGTGTTAACTTAAAACATTCTAAAAGACAATTATTCACCATATTATAATTTAAGCAATCAGTATCAGACAATTTAGAAATAGCAGTTACAGCTTTACCATGGAGTAAGGGAGTCAGGAACCGTACCCAGAGCCCTTGGTCAACATTATACTGTTTACATACCCTTTCAAACATATGAGTGAAACTATCAAAATGATTCCCCTCTGTAAATTCTGGAAGAAATTTACTGACCTGTGTTGCTTCTGGGGTTCAGTTACTCCCTTCTCCATTACCTCCATGACTCTGGTGAAGAGTCAGCATCTCCTTTTCATGTTGCCTCTACCTCTCATTCTCCTCTGCCTCCAGATGTCGCAGTTTCTCATTTTCCTCAGCCTCCAGATGTCTCAATATCTCTGCTGCTCTATTTCACCTCCAGCTCATCTCTTTAACTCCAGATAGATTTTTAAGCCTTCTGTGGAAATGTTCAACTGTCCATTTTCTGATAGTTGTATATCTCCAAGGCCAGTCTGATTGTCCTCCTAGTTGCTATTCTATGATGCAGCTGTGACTAAATCTGCAATCATGTCTGCTTTAGTCAGGTTGGCATGCACCAGTTCTTTAGCATGGCACTTTTCAGCCAACTGGGTCCTTGTCAGCTTGCCATACTCCTCTGCTGACATGTTTGCGTGCTCTCCCTGACTAACTAAACTAACAAAAAATAAAACAATTGTGATATGAAACTCTGAATGTTCACTGTGTGGCTGATTGAGAGTACAAACACCTTCCTTACTGACCACTGTTCACAGGCTACAGGAATTCAATATCCACACCACTACAAGCCAATTAATATGTGATGTGGCTATCCCACCACTGCCAACCAATTAATATGTGACAGTCCTGCACTGGCCCAGTAATCAAGGAGCCTCAATCCTCACCACTGGCAACAGAGGGAGTTGTACACAGTGGGAGGATGGCACATACACGCACACAGTAAAGTGCAATTTCCCTTAAGAGCACACAGAGACCACAGTCAGTCTGGGGCTGGTTTCTCCCTCTTTCTTCAGATCCCCAATAAGACTCCCCACTGGCACAGCTATAGAGTTGAGATCTTAGTCTGAGTGGCCAAGCCAAAACTTCCAGTACCCTCTCTGTCCAACCAGTGCTTCATGTCTCTGCCCAAGTAGCTGACATGCACACACTTTGATATTTGTTTTATGTACAAACACACACACACACACACACACACACACACACACACACACACACACACCTGGAAAAGGCTATCACAGGTTTACTAGCTATGCCCCCTTCTGCCCAGACTATAAGGTAGTTTCCACTTCCACCAATCGCTACTTACCAGCTATTCTAAGGCCCTTAACAAAGGATGTCCAATCCTACTGTGTAATGTTACTAGTAATCCAAATGGTAGTCTGACCAAGAGCAAGGCTATTTAGGAGTGACATGTACAGTGTCATCAAATAGATATGCAAGTACTCTAAGTACATAGCATAAGTTTCTCATAAACTCAAATGCCATGGAACAACTAGTCACCATCCCCACAAGAGGAGAAAACATACTTGATCTCATCATCACGAACATGGGATCACAATGTTCAACACCGGAAGTATACCCCTCACTGGTGAGATCAGATCATAAACTAATCTCGCTGGAGGTCCTCATCCCGCCCCCACCTGAAATAAAAAAGACCACAGTGAAAAACTTCTCAAAAGCCGACTTCACACTTCTGAAAACTAGTGTGGTCTCCTTTAACGCCCCTGAGCCAGTGGTAAACATTACCCAAACCACTGAATCACTTACAAATGCCTTCTACCAGCACCTACAGGACTGCATGGATCAGGCAATCCCAAACAAAACTAAGACTCTTTGTACCAAAGGCAAGTGTCCAGTCTGGTGGACCCCAGACATAAACAAGCTCTACAACAAAAGGAGGAAGCTACTACAAGATAGAGCAAAATCCTTGAAAGGTAAGACACCTTTGATCATTATAAGTAAAAACTAAGAGCTCTCATAAAATCATCCAAGGCAAATTTTGAGAGAAAAATCGCCAAGGACTCAAAAGACAATCATAAGGCCTTTTTTAGCTATGTTAGAAACCTAGGAGGAAACTCCCAGATATGCTCAGAATTAGTTCAAAATGATGTGAAGATTACTGAACCTACACACATTGCCAACATACTGGCCGACAGGTTCAGTGCAAACTTCTCCCCCTCCCCAAAGGAGAGATATCTATACCAGAGGATTGTAGCCCCCAAACATCTCCAAGCCCAGGTGAGAACTGCTCTCCAAGGCAAAAACACAGCATCCATGGGACGGATGGTGTCCCCGGCTGTGTGCTCCACGAACTCAATGAGGAATTAAACCCGCAGTTAGGACAGCTGTTTAATCTTAGCCTCACCTCAGGATACGTACCCAAGGAGTGGCCGGTGACTGTGGTCCCACTTCACAAGGGCGGTGCCTCCACCGACCCTGGAAATTACTGTCTCATTAGCTTGACAAGCCTTATCTGCAAAGCCATGGAGAGGATCATAATGGAACTCATAAATAAAGACATAGGGAACTTGCAGACTTTGGATCCAACCCAGTTTGGCTTTGTCAAAGGCAGATCATGCCTTTTAAACTTGGTTGACTTTTGCGAGACAGTCACCAAGGCCATTGATGAGGGAAAGGCAGTCCATACAGCCTAACTTGACCTGGCAAAGGCCTTCGACACAATACTCCACTCAGGTATCATCGAAAAACTCATCAGCTTGAATGTAAACCCATACATCACAAGATGGGTTGCAAACTGGCTAAGTGACAGAACACACAGGGTCAGAGTTGCTGGAGCCATGTCAGACTCAAAGCCTGTCACAAGTGGTGTCCCACAGGGCTCAGTCCTGGGTCCACTCTTGTTCGGCATCTACTTTTCTGAAGTACAAGCAAACGCAGGAGGGTTATGGCTGACAAAGTTTGCAGATGACTGCAAACTGGGCGCCATAGTCGAAAACACATCTGACACAGATATCCTTCAGAAGGGCCTCACAGAAATGGATAACTGGTGCCAAAGCCATGGCCTAAAGTTAAATGCCAAGAAATGCATTGTCATACCCTTCGGGAAAAACAAGGTTACCCATAGCTACCATATAGGTGGCAATCCACTGAGCACAGAAGAAGTCATCAGGGATCTAGGGACCCAGGTTGACAGTAGCCTGTCGTTTGACACTCATGTTGCTAAAGTAGTTAGGAAAACCTTCTACATTGCCCACCTGATCATGAAGGGATTCACATCTAGATCAAGGGAGGTCATCGTCCCCTGTACTCATCACTCATTAGACCTATGATTGAGTACAATGCCCCATTCGGAATATATCTGACCCGACACCTGCAGCAGCTGAAAAGGCCCCAAAAGTTCCTCACCAAAAGGATAAAGGGTCTCAAAAATATGTCTTATGCTGCCCGACTGAAAGAACTCCAGCTCTATTCAGTCTCATACCGCTTGCTCAGAGGTGACCTGTGCCTGACATATAAGGCCATGTCAAACCCAGATTTGATGAATATGCTTCACCTCAAAAAATCTAGATCCCTCAAAACCATAAGGGCGGGAGACTTAAACCTTGACACGGTTATTAATAGAACGTGCTGGAGGGACAGATTCATCACCCAGAGACTCCCTATGCTGTGGAACAAAATCCTGTTACATGTGAGGCAAAGCACCTCGCTGGCCTTGTTCAAGAGGAATCTTGACCAATGGATGGGAGATCGCAGATATACCCCAGGGATTACTTCAGTGTCACTGCTCGACAGAGGCACAGCAAAATAATAGGCATAGTTTTCTTCAAACTAAAGGGGTGGCGAAAGCCAAATAACTATGGGCTAGGCTTATAAATGCCCTTGGGCAGATAGCCTAGTATGAACCTATGAACCTATGAACCTAAGAGCTTAAATGTGTCTTATAAATATCAGCCACAAAGTTAGGTTTTAAATATATTTAATAATAAATAATAAAAGAACAAGACAATACTAAATATGTATTCAGTTACATCAGAGTTCAAAATCACAGGAAATATTTAAAACAACATTGCAGGACATTCTCAAATAAATAAAGAGAACATCTAAACTAATGTTTACTATATCCTAACTATTTCTAGAAGAGTTACTATGCCCAAGGCAAGTGCAGAAGGTGGTGATGAGTGGATGTTCTTGTTAGATCAAAGACAAAGAACAAAATGCACAGTCTCTCTCTGACAGAGTAATTAAATTAATATCAAACATTACTGCTGGGTTAGCTTGGATGACATCACTTTTTCTCACCTGACTTCAGTTTCCAGGCTAAACCCCTTTTGTCAGAAACTAACAGAATGTAACATCTTTGTGTGAAAAATACATATCTCTCAGATGTTTGCACACTGTGAAAGTCATAAAACAACAAAACACTTCTGCATCTCAAACCTAGAAATTACTTCTCTCCCAAGACAATACAAACAACTTCTACATCTAGACAGTGTGTCTGCTACATTGAAACTGAGAGATAACTTTTATAGTACAATTGTAAAATAGTTTAGTTCCAGCTTATTTTCTTGACGTTCTGCAAGCTAACCTTTTATGTCCCAATTTCTACTGTTAAAACATATACAGTTCCACAATTACAACAGTTTATACATTTCTATTCTAAGCCATCAGGACATGCTCTGGTTACATTTAACTCAGTACATAGCATAAGGTTCTGTATAAATCATATGAATATTCACAAATAACATAGAATTATTTACAAAAGTCCAGATAACTGGGCTGGCAATATTGACTATATACACACACACACACACACACACACACACACACACACACACACACACATATATATATATATATATATATATATATATATATATATACATACATACATCGAACAACATATGGTCGACACCATATGGTTGATATCTTCAAACATCGACCTTATAAAAAGACAAAAAAAAAATAAGAAAAAAGTACCCTAACAGGTTTAAGCAGGGGGGCAAGCCCCCCCTTGCACCCCCACTACTCAAATATACCAACTCCAAGACTGCACTACATTGCAGTAAATGGAAATCTCCCCTTATGGAGATTTTCATTTACATGCCCGAGATTCTGAGCGTTCAATATTCTCGTGTCGACAATGTCAGATATAGACCATATATATATATATATATATATATATATATATATATATATATATATATATATATATGGGTCTACTATACATGATCGAAATCTCACAAAGCTGAAGCCCATATGGCTGAGACCGTATGATCAACTTTTGAAATTTCAGTCATGTTAAAAACAAACAAACAAAACAAACACTAACCTTCACATTGCTAGCAGGGGGCAAGGCCCCCTACCCCCACCCGTGGGAGGCTCGCCCCCCACACACCCCCGTATATACACGCATACACACAAAATGAATTCAGGTATGGAAGACTGGATCAATACTGGGCCAGTTAAACTAGAAAATATGTGAGATACAACAACTCTTCAGCAAGCACACAAGGAAATCAATCATTAATTCCTAGACTCCCCAAAGCAGAATGCATATCACTCCTCTGTGGAATATGGTTGCTCCCTTGGAAAGGAAAAACAGGAAAAACATAATTTTCCAAAACTATGTACTTCTCATCCATTCTAAAATATGGATGGGAAAAGAACGATAAAGGATAAAAGTTCTTGCTTGCTGGATCAGTTAACTGCTGACTGAAATACATACAGTAATCTGTTGAGAGCGCAACAATTTAATGTTTGTGATACTTGGGTATTCTTTTTGTAGATGTTTATTTATTTTCTTTAACTGAGGCATTTTAAATACATTTTAGGTAATTATCAGATAAATGTTTTTTCCTGAGTTTATGCATGTGCATGCTGGCCTGTCTTCCATGCATTTTCATTGTCTGCCATTTATTGTTCATCCCAGCAATCACGAGTAATTGACCAAAAACTAAAACATTTCATCACAATTTTTTCAACTATCCTAAAAAACTCTTGGGACTTCCTTAGTAAAATCAGGGATTTATAATATGAGCAGAGTGATATTTTGATTATGGCAGATGTCAAAGACTTGTTGACAGTTATTCTACAATCTACTGGACTTCAGTGGTTAGTGGCACTGTTTCAACTAACACACCAGTGTTTACATAGGACATCACCACTGTTGGTTTTATGATGGGCTTGGTTCTAAGCAACAACATTTTTTACATTTGAGAATGAATAATCTAAGCAATCCTCTGAAGTCACAATGGAGGCATCACCTTTGCTAATAGTTTTATGCCACTGGAATCTCTTGTTTCTCAGGAGCAGTGAGTTCTGCCCTTCATTTGATTATATATTTGATTCCTGGATGCTATTTATATTGTTTGTAGTGGCAACATGGATGTACTTAACCATTTTTTTCAATACCTTCATTCTACTACTTCTTTTCTGGAATTCTGTTTTAGCATTCAGCATGTGGGTATTTCTTTCCTTGATGTATATTTATACAAGAATTTGGATAATAGCCATTATGGGTCGACCATATACAGGAAGGGCACTTTTACCAGCAACTGCTTGCATTCTTGCAGTGCTCATTCTTTCACACAAAACAGGGTATTGTGAAGGGACAATTTATCCTTTTTCCCAGAATGGTATCTGAGGATGAAAAGTTTATTAAGGACCGTATTTTGCTTAAGATTATGTTTCTTGATCAAGCTTACCCAGCAAGTTATTTGAGGAAGTCACTGTCTTTATCTGATCAGATAAACTGGATCTTTATGCACCCATCTCAAGAAAATATTTATCCAACACCCCCAGAGCAGGAATTCTATCTTCCTGACATTACTTATGGTCTGACATCATTCCCTGGGTGCTGGTGGCATACACTCTATTGTTAAGAACAATCAGTCCAAGGTTTCTAGTATTTGTCCTGGTCTTAATAAATTGGCACCACATCATATTTTGTATACAACTCATTAAATAATATTGCTACTTCTTTTGAACACAGGATGGCTACTCCATCTACCTCTGTCCATATGAGCAACTATGGTATAATGAATAAAAAAACACGTTCAGTCTCACCACAGAAAAACGGCAAACCAGGTCTCAAAGTATGATAAAACTTTAATGCAGCAAGCGCTTTCGCATATAAAATATACGCTTCTTCAGATCATGAAAACAAATAAAACTGAGCAGGTTTTTATACAATATCATCATGGCTTAATTGGATCAGATCAAATTAAATTAAATCAATCAAGCAATATACAATCAGTAGTTACCTAGCTACTCTAGCAATAATACAAGAAAGCTTGCTCAAATTAGTCACTTGCAGATGAACGTGCATAAAACATTACTCAGACATTCCCTTGTAACAAGGAAAGAAAATATCAGTTTGCTATAGTATATGTAACATAGTATTGTTCATATTGTTGTAAAACATATGTAAATTATATAGCTCATATAGCTAAAAAACATTGAAAAATCCATCTTATCAAAAGCTAAAAATATTCAATAGAAATATATGGACATTTAAGGTTGAGTAAATAAATAGACAAAGTTATATCCAAACATTTATATAGAAGGAAAACATTAAAATATTGCATCAATATAATGACCATCATAAAATTCATGCAGTCTCAGCAAAAATAGCAAAACTGTATATGTATAGCTAAACATGCTTATTTACAAACAAAATACATGTACATATATATAGGTAATTATAAAAGAACACTATTAAAAATGTTAAACTTTCTACAAAAAACATATAACTCTGGAACCATATGTAACTGCTTTCAAAATCTAATAAAAGTGTGTATATAGACTGGATGGAAGATATGTAAAAATTAATATAAATATGAATATACTCATGTAAACCGACACCAAAGAAAATATACATATATATCCATAAATTAAATCAAAACAAAACATGGATATAAAAATTGTCATTAATCACTATAAGCATTACTTTTAAGGAACATTATTTGCGTGAGGCTAAAAAGGACCTAATAGATACGTATGCATTGAGTCCTGTTGGATAATGGGCTCTTAACTTAAAAATCCATTCTAACTCCCTCTGTTCCAGATAATTCATGTAATCTCCACCTCTATTACCTGGATAAATGATATGTAGAACCCTAAATAAGAAAGTGTGACCACTGTTCATAGAAATGTGTTTTGCTAGTGCGTTAAGTTCGTTCTTGCATCTAATGTCATACAGATGATTGTATATTCTCTGCTTAAGCTTCCTTTTTGTCAGTCCTATATAGAACGCAGGACATTCGCTACAGGACACTAAATAAATCAACCCAGATGTTTCACAAGAAGCATAGAGCCTTGGTTTGACAGAACAGCCTAATGTAGGGTGTATGAATTCCTGTTCAGTTGAAATGTATTTACAATAGTTGCATTTCCTACATGGAAATGTGCCTATTTGCTCCAAGGTTGTGGTATGTGTTAAGGCACTAGTTACTGGATTCGTACATAGTATCTTTTTTAAAGTATTATTGTTTTTATAGGTAAACCCAGGGGTATATCTGACAATCCTAGCTGTCTTGTCATCAATGGTTAGCACGCCCCAATTCCTACTAATAATATTCCTGATGGCTGTGCAACTATGGTATATGTAGCCAGTGCCGTTCCATCTTTGGGGGACCACACATGGTTATTCCAAACCATCCCAGGGTTATTCCTTTCTAGGGCAGATATACTTGCTAAGCACTGGGGTCGTTTATGTGACCCTTTTATTCTGCAAATCCTGGTTTTTATATTGGAAAAACTGAGAGAAGATTAAATAAAATAATCTATGAATATTTACATTACATCAAAACTGGTGATAAATATAACACTTTATTTAAACATTCTAGGTATTGTAAGGATTTTCAAAAGTTTATTCTTTTTGTATTGGTAAAAGTCTTCCAGGACAGCAGGGACATAGCTCTCAACAGTCTAGATTTCCCCAGAATGTTTAGATTTTTTACTCATATTTTTGGTCCATTTCTCATAAAATTGTAGTGCTCTGGAAAATTGCTGGCAAATCATTGAGGATTGAAGTCAGAAAATAATGGCAGACATTTGATTTTCAGAATTCATATCCTTCATAAAAGTCATGCTAATGCAAAATCATGCTATTCAACTTTCTGAGTTGTAAGTGTCCCTATTTTGGGGCCTCCCCCCCCCATTATTTGTGGCTTTGTTGGGGTTGAGAGGTATGGGGGGCGATTGACAGACTATATTACTAAATATGGGAATTGTCATGGCAAATCCTTTTAAACTCTGATGTTTTCCCTGGTTTGAATGAATTTGTCTCTCTTGCTCCAGTTTTAAAGAGAAGGTTTGATAGGTTGAAACATTATCACTTTCTGTCACACCTACCTTTTTAGCATATTTAACCTTGTTTACAGGGATGTCTTTTATTCTGATGAAGTTCTTCTAATAGGAAAGAAAGTGCTAAATCGTTAAATTTTGTCAAGTACTTTTTGTGAAGTTTTTCTTTTTTCTTTATTTGGTTTTCCTTTTGGAACATTTGACCCACTCTTTGGTTATCTGTGCTCATCCCAGTAATAAACCTATCAATTCTTTCTGAGATATTGCCTAAGTACTTACTGGAATATTTGTGACAGAATAGTGGATGTTGTTCTATGCAGCTGAATTCCTACAGTTTCTTCAAATTATTTCTATAATCTGATCCCATATTGTTTCAGTGCTTAAATTTCCATAACACATGGGCTTTGGTTTCCTTCATTTCATGCTTTCACTAGTTCATTGCTTATTTCATTCATACTCTACATGCTGCATTATCCATAGTCATCCTCATCTACCAAGCTTTAGAATTCTGCATTGATAAGGCACCCTTAACCACATCTGATTCATTATCTTCAACTCACATTCTTCCATTCCATTTCTCTCCTCTATTTGCCATGTATTATTTCTGTATTTTCTCCATCTTCTAAAATCCTCCTGCAGGCACTACATATTTTCAGATGCATTTGTTTTTTTTCTGCTACTCCTAAAAGATAATTTGAAAGTCATCACATCCATTTAGCATGCCATTGCTAAGCATGTAGCCAGACATATGTAATATATACTGTAGTGTCCTTTTCTAAGTAATTTATTTATGCTGTGTGGTAAAATGTGCTTGAAGTGAAATATATTTTATTATTATAGATTTTTGAAAAATAATATCTTTTCAGAGAATCTGCTTCACTAATTTTTAATAGCCTGTCAAGTTCAAAAGTTTGGATGCTTTTTTCAGCACTGAAAGGGTACATAGTCCAGAAAGTATCACTGTGAATGGTGATAGGTGTATACATGTGTGATGATGTGAACTATTGCCAGCTATGCCAGGAGAGGTAGGGCAGTGGATGTGTAACATATGCCAGCACAGCTAGCTGGAATTTTGTTAAGAATTATATGCCATTTGTATATCAAACTGATTTGTACAGATACTTGTACTGAAAATGTATTTGCAAAGTTGCTTGTGTTAAAAAATGTATCAACAGTGTGTCCTGCTGAACAGAAAAGAAATATACATTTATATCAGGCTGTACTGTTGTAAATAGGATACTGGAAGAGAAGAGGTTAATCTCAGTCCAGCTAACATTGAAAAATAGTAAGAAATTAAATTACTTAATTTAGGCCATAAAGATTGTCTCTTACAGTTCTGACTGCAGCCAGAGACAAAATGTCTGTGCCAGAGAATGGTTTATTAGCTCCTGTAGGAAGAGTCAAAGTGTTTATTCTTTTATAACTTCCAGAAGCTGCAACAGATCTTAGCAAACCTCTATGTGTGTGTATTATTGACACATATGTGCTAAATACTGGCAGTTTCTAGCCAAGGGGGTAGTATGGGAACAAGAAGTCATATGACTAGATGTGTTTGATGTCATTCTGCAAGCCAGCTCTGTAATGATATGAGACCAAAGTCTCTGAGAACTCTCTTTTTGGAACCTGACAAAGAAAGACCCCTCCCCTACTTCATCTTGCCTTGCTCTAATAAGTGACCAGGGAATAGTAATTCTTTAGATCAGTCAAGAAACTATAGTGACATTAGTTAAGTACTGTTTTTCTGCATCTGTGTGAATCTATTCATCTGTGTTATTTTAATATTTCCCATGACTGAAACGCTGGTGTTTATTGTAAATAGATATTTAGTATTGTCATTTTCTTTTATTATTTATTATTAAATACATTTAAACTTTTCATTGTGCCTGGTCCTTTAGAGACTATTTTAACCTTTAAGAGTACTCATATCTATTTGGTGACTCTGTGGCCACTCCTGAAAGCCTTAATGCATTGATCAAAATACTATCATCATTTGTATTAATATTAATTTCACTCAGTATAATTGTGTACCCTTGTAAAAACCTTAGAGTAGTTGGCTTTGAAGTATCTGGTGGCAGTAACTACCTTATAGTCTGGGCAGAAGGGGGTACAGCTAGTAAATCTGTGCCAGCCTTTCCCAGGTGTGTGTGTGTGTGTGTGTGTGTGTGTGTGTGTGTGTGTGTGTGTGTGTGTGTGTGTGTGTGTGTGTGTGTGTGTGTGTGTGTGAGCACGCAAGCATGTGTGTGTGTGTGTGTGTGTGTGTGTGTGTGTGTGTGTGTGTGTGTGTGTGTGTGTGTGTGTGTGTGTGTGTGTGTGTGTGTGTGTGTGTGTGTGTGTGTGTGTGTGTGTGTGTGAAAATCAACTCTCAAAGAGTGTATCAGCTGCTTGGAGCAGGGATATGAAGCACAGGTTTCAAGAGATGGTGCTCGATGACTTGGCTTGTTAACTTGCCTGAGGACTCCACTCTATAGCTGTCCCAGTGGGGAGTCTTTCTTGGGAACTGGATGGAGACAGAGAGAAATATCCAGACCCTAGACTGAATGTGTTCCCTGTGTCCTCTTAAGGGAAATTGAGCTTGATGCAGAGAGCTGCATATGGGAATACTGTGTTCATCTATTTTTGTTCCAAGTGAACTTTCCTCTACAGTGTCAGTGGTGAGGGTTCAGGATCTTTGGTTACTGTCCCAGAGAGGGGACGTCACAACATGGGTGACAGAAGACTACATTCTAGAAATTGTTATACAGTTCCAAACATCAAGTGTATGTTCCTGGTCACCACTGCATTTGCCGCAATTATTTTTTATTTCCTCTTGTTTGGAAAATTAGCTTGTTTTGAAATTTGCAGTTCTTGTATCTCTGTTCTTGCAAGGGTAATGCAGAGTTTCTCTGCTATTAACACGAATGTATATTATAAGCTCCTCTCCCTGCACTGTTAAAAGGCTTCTCTCTATATACATGGTTGGTACCAAATGCAGCAGTGCATAAAGGAATTTTAATTTTATACATATAAAGTAATGTGTTTTCTTTCTTGTCAGAGGTATGCTTTTAGCAGTTTAAACTTTCTCTGAGTTCAGGAATATGCAGCAAAACTTGTTTTAACTCTTTCTTTGCCTATCTTTCACTTGGAACATCCCATTATATGTTGCCCATTAGTAAAGTACCACTTGACTACTAATCTATATTGGGAAAATTAAGTATTTCTCCCCACAATCCCCTAATTATTTATGTGTTTATTTGCTTTTCAGAATTTCTTAATACTAATCATTGGTCCCTGTTAAGGATAAATATTGCTTAAGCATCGCCCCCTAATACTTTAGCAAAGAGGACAAAGGGCTTATTGCCAGTATGTGTACAGGACAAAAACTCTAGATAATACCTACTGTTTTTAAATTACATAAGATGTGCATCTTAATGTCACCACTCCATAAATAATTTTCTAACTTTACTTTCTTGTTATCCCGAGTGTACTGTTTTGAAGGAATACAGTCATTACTGGGCTGACCATTTGATGGGAAGCAGATTTTGTTTGCTTTTTTATAACCTGTAATTATGATGTATCAAGTGGAAGAACTGCCGATTTTTTATAGATATTTTAATCCCTTACACTTTGAAAAACTGCATTAATCTAGTCTAAGAATATAAATTAAAGGTTTTAGTGTATTTGCCAGTTAATAACAAATTAACTGTCAGCACCTTGGCCTTATGAATTCCAGCACCAAGTTTAGTGACTTCAATTAATCCTCTGTTCTTGGGTGACACAGTGGTGCAGTGGATAGCATTGTCACCCCACAGCAAGAGGTTCCCTGGTTTGATCCTTGGCTGGTGTTCCCTTTGTGTGGAGTCTACATGTTCTCCTTGTGTTATCATCCATTTCCTCTCACATTCCAAAGACATGTAGTGGTTGGACTGGACACTCTAAATTGGCCAAAGGTGTATGTGTGCGATGTGGAAGAATTACCATGGCAGGGCTAGCCACCTAGTGGTGTAAACCTTGGCTATTGACGAGTGTCACTGTTGAAGTGACACCCCAATCCCATATAGGAAAAGGGGTTGTAGATAGATTTAATGTTATATTCTATCTCTCAGGACAGGAGCTCTACAGAAAGAGGAAGCAGCAAAATAGCTGACATCCCACTTATAATTCCTATCTCATTACTGAGTTCTGAATTCACTTTACCTTTTATCATGGGCCTGTTCATAGGTTGGTACTAGGCTATCAGCCCTAGGGCCTATACAAGCCTAGCCATAACAGTTCCCTGGCTATTTCTTCCCAGAATATTTACTTCCCTCATCCCATCTAGCAGGTTGACTGACATTATCCCTGGGGTGAATTTCCTATCTCCCATCAAATCGTCAAGGTTCCTTTTGAAGAGGGCCAAAGAGGCACTCAGCTTGATGTGTATTGGCAGTCTATTCCAGAGTATGAGGAGTCTCTGGGTCAGGAACCTGTGATGAAATTTGTGTATCCATTATGCTGCTATTCATGAGAACCAGTTCTATTGGGGGGAGTGTGTCTTCATTCAGTAGCACTTTGAGTACAGTTTGCTGAAACCATTTTGTGCAAAAGTGGAGTATTCACTTTTCTCCATTACTATGCAACCCTAAAATGGATATATTTAAGTCTAAGGGGTATGGAGGGCTTGCTTCACTGAATAAAAAGCCTTACTCCAAAGATTGCTAAAAGTAGTTTCAGAGGGCTGTATTTGAAGTGCTAGCACTGTCTGGAAGGGTAGCTGATCAATTCAACATCAATCCTCTGTCCTCCGTCCATCATCCATTATGTGATACAGCTGTACCGTCTGTCACATTCTTGTGCTATAAACCTATATTGCATATTTTATTTTTAAACCATATGTCATTGTATTTAAAAAACTGCAAACCATGCAAACATCAGAAAATGCAACTCGAATAGATCGTCATGGATGAAAAACTGTGCAAAGTCAAAATATACATGCAAAGCTATATGCAGATTATAAATAACATTTATCTGTCATTCTTGTCAGAAAAGAAAAATATTCTGCCATTATGTATCCACTTATTACATCTATTGCAATGTTTTGCAAATAAAATCGGCTACTCATGGGGGATAAATTTCCATTTAGAAAAAAATAAAAGTAAAAAGTTCATGCAGCTCCCTGTCAGCCAGGTCATGGCCTGTTTTGAGAACTGAACCTGTGAAGCCCTATAGTCAGTAATAATAATATCATCAATGTCTGTCTGGTGCACTATAGTCTCAAAGCCCATATAATGCAATCAGTAATTCTGAGCCACTTACCTTTTATCTTCAGGCTGGCCCATATTGAATGAATGAAATCAGATGCGGATGTAGAACATTGTTAACGTTCATCATAGTCAGCTCATCCACACATTTGAGTCTAGAAGGGAAATGTTGCCATTGGTGTATCATTTTCAGGAACATAAAGGACCAAAGATCAAGAATATCTTTGTTAATACACAACTGTAATGCATAGTTCCAATCAGATATATCAGTATTAAAACCAAGAAAATCTTTCCATTCCTTTTTTGTTCAAGATTGCCTGTAATATCTTCTTCCACTCTCGCTCTCTCTTTATAAAAACATGTCTCAAACCCATCACTATACTTAGAGACATTTTCATGTAGTTTCACTAGATTTATTAAGCAGAGATCTTTGCATTAAAATAATATCCTCATTAGTGAGGTATAATTTGTAAATATTGCCACCAGAGTATATTCCCGTCATGTCTTCCCTGCTTCAGTTCTTTAATGTGCTTAGCCTTATCTTGTTGGCATGCTATATATTCAGACCGTAAACAATTCCTTTCTGTATTTATTGTTTCATTCTCAGTCCTACACCAATCTACATTTTACTCCTATTCTATAACATAGGTCCCATCTTATCTCCGTTGTGCTTATATCTAATTATAGCTCTTATCCAATCTTCCCAACCCCCAGGATCCCAAATATTGTTAAATTCATCTTTATGGGCATAAGTACCAATCCATTCTATGATATCCATTCTATGATATCTAATTCTATTGGTAGCCAGATCAGCCAGGTATATAGTCCAGCTCTGAAATATCAACATTTAGAAGCTAATTCTGTATACAAGTGAAAACTGGGTAAGCCTATACCTCCGTGCTTGAAAGGCAAGAATATTTCCTTGCTAATTTCTGGGTGACAGACATCCCCATAGAAGTCTGAAATAAACTTCTGATATTCAGTGGTGTAACATGAAAAAATGTAGCTGGACCAAGTGCCTGGAAAAAATTGTAAGAATAAGAATATTTATCATTACCATTTTTTTTTTCTTCAGTCAGACATGAGAATTTGAACTATTTACAGTTATTTGTTTTATTGTAAGAGATGTAAGCAGATAACAGCATTCAGAAAGTAATTTGTCTGAACTATCTGAAGCTTTCTTACATAAATCCCTAGCTCTATCAGACAGAGCAAAGACTACTGTTTTTCTTTGATACATTATCCAGAGAGTGCTATGATTTTTGCAGAAATTTAGATTATCAATGGATAATTGGTAGTTAGTTCAGGGTTGTGTAATACAGACTATGCAGTTTTCTGTGAACCAAGCCGACATAAGGGGTTACCATTTGGTGGCTTTGTTACACAGTGTAATATTTTCATTATTAACTATAACATAAAAGCCTCTGTAGCTAATACAAACAGTAGGGAAGAAAAGGGGCATCCTTGCCTCAGTGAAACAATTCCACTGGTATGAACTTGGGTTGTCAGTGAGTATATCAAAGCTTCCATTTTTTGATAAATGCTTAGGCAAACAATGCCAAACAAAATCCAAATGTATGGTATCAAAAGATTGTCTTTAATTATTAATAATAATTTTAATTATTAGAATAGCAAAATTACAGTCTTATTAAATGTGAACTCCTTTTTCTGCTTCTTATACATTTCTGCAATTCTTGTGAAATAAGGTCTGGTATTTACAATTCTGTTCGCAGGAATTTCAGCTTAAATATTCAATTTGTATTGTATCGAAGCGGTAACCCTAAAATGGGTAGGCATCATTTTGTTCTTTATTAGATTTGTGAAACATTACAACTTTGGCCATTATAGAGTATTCCAGAAGCTATTTAAGTGATTGGCTGCTGCTTTCTTGTTTTACTTGTGCATTTATCTGTATTTAAGGCAGAAATTACTGCACTTGCTCAAACTGTCTTAAAATCACCTTATTTGGCTAGTCTGTTAAAGTTGTTTTGTGATACATACACTCTCAAGCAGTCTTTTTGTGTCTTTACACTAAAAGGACAGGGATATTCCATCTAGTGGCAATAGGTGGTGACTTAGTCTATCTGAGTTGGCAAACACATATGAAAGCTATAAGTGTAGTCATTTTATTGGCCATAGGGCTTAGAAGTCAGTTTCCTGTATTTTAAGTGCCTGTATAAATTTGGAAAATTTGCACGACTCCTGGCTCATTCCCACAGAGCTCAGCAATGCTTGGCATCTTCACCTATGCCTCTGAAGTGATTTCCTTACATCATCAGCCATCCAGGCAAAAGCTAAATGCTTGTATTTAAACATCGTACTTCCAGAAAGTATTTAAGTGATTGGCTAATGTTTTTTTTTTTTGTTTGTTTTATTTATGCATTTGGTATCTGCATTTAAGGCTGAACTTATTACATTTGCTCAAACTATCTTGCTGTTGTTTGAATGACCTGAAATTGCCTTATCTAGCTAAATTGTTAAAGGAGTTTTGTGATGGTATGCATTCTCAAGCAATCTTTTTTGTGATTTTACATTAATCTAGTGGCAGTAGGTGGAGATCTGGTCTGAGTTAGGAAACACACACACAAAACTGTAAGTGTAGTCATTTTATTGGCCAGAGAGCTTACAAGCCAGTTTCCTGTGTACTTGCCTGTATACATTTGAAGAGTTTGCATGCCACTACTCTTCATGCAGTGGTGGTTAGTAGTTCCCTGTATAGACGTAGTCACCTAGAAACCAAATTTTCCCTGCAAAACTACCTCTGAAACAGTAGCAGTAACTCGGTGAGTATAGAACAAGTACTTTGCATGTTCAGCAACACAGAGCATCTAGTTTGCTCGTTGAGGAGCACTGACCCTTGAATTTAGTATTATTTATTATTATTTTATTTTACATTTGTTTACCAGAAAGTCTGACTGGACAACAAGTCCATTTTCAGCAGAGGCTTGGGGAGAAAAGCTCCAAGGCATACACAGTATGCAAAGCACTTCTTAAAATTGCAAATTATTAAGAGATTAAAAGAAATTATATAGTCTTGTCTAGTCTCTAGATACAAAAGTACCCTTAGTCGGCCACTATTAACCCCCATGCACCATATCCTTTTAGCTCACCCAGTAATGGACCTGACATCAAGGATATGTACTTTCTCAATTTCTCCACAGTCAGTTTGGTTGCTATGGATATCTTAAGACAATGTGACAATTGTCTAATTTTCACTGACAATCATTTAATCCTGAAACAAACATGGCATGCAAGAGAAATAGCTACACAATGTCTCTGGAGGTAAAAGGCTCATATACAAGCACTCAAAATAATCTGGTTGTCAGAAACACACACAGAACATCCACTGCATATAGTACACACCCCACACATAGACCTAATTATGCAGAGGCATTTTAAATGCAATCTTCCCAGACCCCAAAGACCTCCTAGACATTCAACTTGCAAAAATTATCCTCAGCAGCCCAAAAGAACTTAACAGTAACAACCCCTAAAACTGCACATACAGCTGCACCCAGTAGAGCTTCAACTACCTAGACCATAAAGTAAGCCAATCCAGTACCCAGGACTCTAGTCATAGGGGACTCCATTGTATAACATACTGATAACCCACTCACTAGGATGAACAAAGAAAAAATAATGGTAAATTGCCTATCCGGGGCCAGGATCCAATAAATTATGCATCTGCTCAGGTCATTACACCATAGGTACTAGTATGATTCCATCAAAGTCCATGTAAGTGTAAATTACCTGAAATGTACTTCCCTAGACTATATGAAGAGAGACGTTATGGAGCTCTTGGACTATGTGTCACAGGCTGGTATGTGCCTAGCATTGAGTAGCATTCTACCTTCTCCAAGGATGATGCCACAATATGAGCAGAAGATGATTGCCTTTAATAATTGTTTTAGTTTCTAGTATCATTCATGGGAGGTCATGGTTAACAAATCAGGTTACTTTGCCAAGGATGCTCTGCACCTGGTCCCTCTAGACTTTTGAATATTGGCTAAAACATTGTCTTCTCCATAGAACTTTTTTAGGCAATGCCAAATTGACAAAACTTCCAACATAGCAAAATCTACCCAAGGAAATCTAATGATGTTACTGCTCAATGACAGGAATTTAAACAAGAAGCTCCACTCCCTCCAAGCTCTCCTCACCCTGGAGAATTCAGACTTCTGTGCAGTTACCATGACTTGGTTTAATGCAGCAGAGAGTAAACTGGCAGTGCAAGGATTAAGTGCCTCTTACACATTTAGACCAGCAGCTGCACTGGCAGGGACTAAGGATGGAGGTGTCCTGATTTACATCAACAACGGACATACCTTTAGGTTGGTTAAACAGGATGACATGCTGGAATTCCTCCACATCTAGATTACCATAGAGAAAGTCCCATACCATATCCTAGCAAGCTACAGGTCACCCTATATGTTCCATGAAACACATAGCTCAAATATAGACCTATTGGAGACACTCACCATTCAATCAAATGCCATAGTTATGGGGAACTTTAATTATTCCATTATAAACTGGGAATCCTACATGACCCCAGATATGCAGGTGCAGCAATACCTAGACTTTGTAAACACAAATACCTTGGACCAGATAGTACATACACCTACCAGAAGTAGAAGCATATTGGACCTAGTACTCACAAACCTCCCTGAATTTCTACTTTCTCAAGGAAAGTTAGTAACAGTGAAATTATTTATATTTTAAACTCTTTGCATAGATGAGGAGTCAAACAGTCTAACCATAGAGTCTTACATGAAGCTAGGCCTTCAACTGCATTTATTATTTTTGTTTTTGTTTCTGGTCTAGGCAATAAAACCACTTGCTGTATTTTACATTTTTAGGGGTAAATCTTGAAAGAATTGTCTAATATTCTCTTTCTATACCATAAAAAGATTGGTGAAGCTTTATCCATATTCTAAGGCCATTATTTGATTAATATTTAGATGAGTTTGCATGAAGTTTGTTCTTACAAATTTTTAAACTTACTGTACCTATTTCCTTGTTTCTATCCTGGGATTTTCTTGCAATGAACATTTGAGACATGATTACTTTTTCACAATTTAAGGATTTATACCACTCCCCACATTCATTAATTCTTTCACAGTGTAAGGATCATAACTGAATTGTATTATTTTAACTGATTTATTAGTGACACCTGTATGTTCATACTTTTTTATATTTGTTCTCTTTATTAATGATATTTTCTAATCCTTCAATTTTTTCTTCATTCTGATTTTTGTTTTATTTTTATTAAAGCTCCAAGATGTATCTTTTATTGTCAATTTAAAGTAGCACCATTTAGTCATCTTGTATTCTACCAGGTCCAGTCTTTGCCAGTATTTTAACATATCCTCTTTATTTATTTATTTATTTTTCTTTCTCTGTTTTTCAATGTTAGGAGATCTAGATTCAAGTTACAAGGTGTAAGTTAACACAAGATATAGCAGGAATGATTATTCTTAAAATTTATAGTAACAGAACAATCATCAAATCGCTTTGTCAATGTTATTTCTATCATCCTAATGCTCATTAATAGCTCTCTGGTGATACACCAGTAATCAGCCCTGCTAATCCAGCCAGCACCATGCCATAGAGAGATAAAGCCTTGACTATTGCCCAGATGACCATAATTCAATTAATGGCTTGAAGGCTTGAGAAAATTGGTAAGCAAGGATGGGTATGCCCATTCTGGGAGAGGAAGAAACAGAGCAGGAGATGAATAACCATAATCCCTCAGAGTAGGGGCATAATTTTAGTGGGTGTCTTCAACAAACCATCATCTGGTGGTAGCCCTCATTAGCAGAGGAATGGCATTGTGAATCCCCGCCCCTTTCCAGTAATGCAGGTAACCCATTTCTCCACCCTGAGTTAGGTAAGGACTTATACAAAAGCTGCTATTGCTGGGATGTCAGTGAAAGTGGAAAATGTCCAATGCCTACCTAAGTGATGATCCCTCCAGATGACCCTCAGCCCAGCCGGTCTGAGATATCACCACTAGGAAGCAAATGTGCTCAATCCTGATAGGAGGTGACTGATGGTCAGCAGGTAGAAGGGGAAAGCTTCTAGAGAAAATCATGCTTACCACTCCGCTGTTTGTGACTATGCTATCCCTGTTTTCACAAATTTACAATAGGTGTTAATTCCCCATCATTTCCAGCTCTTCAGAAAAACTGATGGCATCCATTTATCTGATTTTGTCTCATGCAGATATACAAATCATACTTTATCTGTTTATACAGCCTAGAAATTACTTTTCTTTTCATTGCATCTGACATTCCATTTACATTCCAGGGTACATCTCTGATAAAATGTTTACCTGTTAATATATGATTATTTCTTCCCATGCAATTTCTTTAGCAGTTACTAGTGTTGTCTTGACTGACAGCCTGCCCAAGAATCAGTCACTTTCTACCTTCTCACCATACAGTGACCAAGCAGTGAGTAGAAGGTAGTTATCCCCATACAACAATAAGTGTGTAAAATAAATGTGTAAAAATAAAAAATAAAATAAATAAAACCATGCAATAAACAGGAGTGTTGTCTAAAGTAACATTAGTTGTAGCACCCTTGCCTAGCCTTGCCCTTTCTGGAGTAGCATGTCATTCTATAGCTGAAACATTCTTACATACAACCTTTTTAAAACTCTTTAAAACTGAATATGGAGATTGCTATCTCTTGCGAGTAATAGTATACATAACATTTGCATTGAGTACTTCTCTAGTAGCTTTTAAAACATATGAATAATATGTTGGAACAGCAATATTATAATAAATGATAGACCAAGCCCCTTTATTTCAGTTGGCAATTCTAATGCATCAGCAACTCTTAATATAAAGTTAATCTTTGCAGCTTGCACAACCTTAAAATTGTAGTGATCTTTTTTTAATAAGCTAAACCTTCACGCAACCACTATAGTCATGTTAGCAAATCCCAAGACATCTATTTCACATCAAGGTTGATTCATGTGTGATGAAGAGCAGTTCAAAATCATAGACACTTACTCAGCTGATGTCACTGGTTTGGTAAGACTAATTTCAAATCATAACATTGACATTGCACATTTGTAATGCGCCAGGTTCATAACCTTGTTTTAGCACATGTCTCACTACATGCCTCCATTTACTGCACTCAGGAAACCAAATGCACAGCTTACAGTGAGAGTAAGGGTAAAGTGCTGCTGTAAATATTATGGTAACATGTACTTTTGAATAAAACTGGAAACCAAAAGCAACACAAGCAGAAAAATATTCAAAAAATTAGAACAAATCAATGTGAGATCACACTATGCGAAATGAGAGTGTATGTAACCCCACAATGAAACTCCTTTGTTACATGCACTAGTAGAGATAAAATCAATCACAATAAAAAACAGCTATAAAGAAGTAATGAGTTAGGGACAATGTCTTCTTTTCATTAAAAGTTTAAATCACTTATGGGTCTCCAGGAGTTTTGATCAGTTCTATTCCAAATGCTATAAATTCTGTTCTTTCTTCACCTCCTTTCTAATCCGAAGGGATTGCTGTAGATAGCACTTTATCCCCCAGATTTACTAATCTTCCATGCAGGACTAGCTTAGTCCTGCAAGGAAGCGGCCGTTTAGGAGCAGGACAGCAGCGCACCATGCATATTAATGAAGGCGCGCTGCCTGAACTCCTAATCTTACACGGAATGTGTAAGATTGCAGGGGTGTGTCTGAGAGCAGAGCTCCCAGAATATACATGCCCCTGCAATGAAGAACAGTAGAAAGCCCAAAAGAATGAGCGAGACTGGTCATAGGTGTCCGCATACCCCTAGCAACATCCCTCCCACGTGTACAAGAGCAATAGTAAACACAAGCAATATAAAGATTCTTTTATTTTTTTTTTATGAAACAGATTAAATTTAACCGTAGGTGCGTGGGTTTGCCCATCGCTTAGCTATGATTAATACAGCTTAAATGGCAGAAGAGGATAAAAAGAAAGATATATGCAAATGAAGCAGTATAGCAATAATGTAGTGGGAAGAGCATTCGCCTTATGAGCAGACATTCTCGGTTCGAGTCCCACTGCAGCACATTCCATCTTCCATGTCAAATCACGTTATGACCAATATTTTTAGTCGCATATCCTACTAAATAACATATATTTGTGAACTGGAGTACTGCATTAAATGCAGATGTGAAGTGTCAGTGTCATAATGTTGCAAAGATAATCACATATGCCCCATACAGTATATGTACACAGGAATCAGGGATACAAATGGAAGGTAAAGTGTGTTATGAATGATATCTCCATACAGCTTCCAAATTTCCCACCTTCCCAAGAACCATTAGACATTACTGTCTAAATTAGTGCAGTGGTAAGCAGGAGTAAGCACTAGTAAGCAAGTGTAAGCACTATTAAGCAGTAGTAAGCCAGAGTAAGCATATGTAAGCACTAGTAAGCAGATTTAAGCCTGTTTGCGCAGGGGTAAGCAATGCACACACGGGTTAAGCAATATTGAAGCTAACTCTCTGTCAGCATCATTAACCAGAGGTTAGCAGTGCTTAACCTCTCGTACACCCACGCAAACCCTCTTACAAGTGCTTAAAAGTGCCTTAATCACTTTGTATCCAATGGCCCTTGTTTTGCCCAGCAACAAAATAAACAACCTTGCAGGTCTTGAACCCAGGACCCTATACGCTATAGTCACAGTAGTTAACCACCAAGCCATCACAGCAGTACATAAGTATGAGGTTTCACCAAACAAATCCTCATGATAGTAAAATCAAACTATACATGTGAAAGGAATCAGTATACAGTCATATGTTCTATAACCTACTACATAACATAAATATGTGAACTGGAGTACAGAAGTAAGCCCAGATGTGAGGTGCAATTATAATAGAGTGTTGAAGTCCCCTGTTACACACAAGGACCCCATACAGTGTATGTACACATGAATCATGGATACCAGACATATATATATATATATATATATATATATATATATATATATATATATATATATATATATATATATATATATATATATATATATATATATATATATATATATATATATATATATATATATATATATATATATATATATATATATATATATATATATATATATATATATATATATATATATAAAGCAATGCTAAGCATTGCACAGGCCAGCTTAGTTGGTGTAAGCAATGTGTAGGCCAGCTAACTCAATTTGCCCAGTGGTATACTCCTTTAAACAATGCCAACCTTAGGTAAGCAGGTTTGCCCATAGCTTAGCCTTTTCAAAACCGGCCAATCATGGCAAAATGTGGGAATTCAGTCCTACTTAAACCCAATAGGCAGGAATACATCTCATAACTGATTGTAGCTTCCCTTTGCAGGCACCTTGGTAGAAAGGGGAGATGGACTGCGCTTTCAGGTGCAGCGCTGGGGCATCCAGGAGTCCAGAGTCATGGCAGGACTCCTTGTCAAAGACCATGAGCAGAGACTGCTGCAGGGCCAGTACCAGGGTTCCCAATATAAGGAGGAAGCCTGGGACCTTTTCACCCTTGAACTCACCAGTCCCACTGGCATTCCCTGAACTGTTGAGCAGGTTAGGCATCACTATGCCGACTTAAAGTGGCGTAAGGGGATCTCTTGGATCAGTGGATCCAAGAGGCTAGGAAGGCAGGGGTTGTCCCAGCTGTGTGTAAGTATCACTCCACTACGTGTTCAATAATTGCCAACTCATGTATAGTATGGATAGGTATGGCTAAATATTCCTCTTATGTCCTTCACAGCGGCAAGTGAGTGGGCCGCGAACCAGGAGGCCCATGGATGTCACCTGCAGAGGTCGTGACGCAAGGCGTGTTAGTAATACTCTTGCATGTACTGTCATAGGAAATAACTCTAAAAGCATTAGCAAGTTAAATGCCAGTATAAAACCTGTATTGTTTAAGGCAAGTACTGCATACACCAGAGAATATGGCAGGAAGAGTCTCATATAGTTTGTATGTAAATAGAAGCATAATAGCCTGACAATAAAGGTCTAACTGCTGGACTACATGTGTTTACTCTGGTATCATATGGTAATGTAGATTTGCGATCACTTAATAGTACTGTTGCATTAAGCACTGTTACCCGCACTGTGCAGCATAAATAGAATGTGTAGGAATGTCTGTAGATGACTGGTGTAATGCCCAGAGGTCATTTAGTAGAACTGAGAGAAACACAGACAGAAAACAATGAAAAGATAGACAACAAAATCCAAATAGCACATGCAAGTGAGACATGAACTGTTGTATTTTTAGCACACACAGCATACAGAATCATACCCCACAACTGTACAGATATGTTCAGAATGTCCAGTAAATTGGCCCATATCTGCTGCCTGTCACTCTGTCCCCCTGGGAAATCAGTGGGATGATCCCAGACATATAGTCAGCAAACAAGAAATACAACTGATTGTCACACATCTACAAGAACAAACCTGTCACTCTAGCAACTCCCCAAACTGTTATGAGAGTAATAAGCCAAATATGTCCTATCTACACCCCATGTTGTCAAGCTGTGACCAGAGTGTGTACAGTAACAGAGTGAGATGTATTTGCATAATACCACACTGTGCTACATAATATAACTGTGTAGGAAATCCTGTACAAGAGTGTTGTAAGTCACTAAAGGTTGAAGAGGTCAATAGTCTACATATGTCCCAGTTCACCTGCATGTGGTCAAGACATGGCCAGAGTCTGTGCAAAATGAGATGGACAGGTATGTGCATAACATCAACCTGGAATCTGGGAGTATGTGTAGAAACAGTTAGCTAGTGTTAACAAACAATTCCTCCACAGGTATACCAGGTAAGAGGTGTATACTGCAGGTAAAACCAATTCATGTATAAAGATGTCGACAGCCATATTACTGTCCAAACTAAGACAATAGGGTAGTGTAGTAATACTTGTAAGGTACAGATAACAGCACTGACTCGAAAAGTAATGCAAACTACAGGAATATACTAGTTATTAATTGACATCTTTCTCTCCCCCCACCATATCTCCAACAATACACTAAATACCCACCTCAACTGGTACATGATGACTCCACGGTTATGTTGGGACATATGTCCTATTGGTTGATAAATATTTAAATCTGTTTCTATGCATGTGCTATCTTGAAATACTCCAACATTGGTGGCATGGTGCCATCAATGTACCTGCATGCTGTTGTTATTACTACTGTAGTCCCATATATGCATGTGTTCTATTTGCTATGCAACTGTTCCGTATCTGGTGTCTGGGTTAATGGGAATATCTATGCATGTCATTATACCTAACCCTGGAATGTGTTGAATACTAACCCACATATGTTGATACACCATAAACACCAGCAGACCCACCTGTCCCACCTCGGCTCGCCGTGACAATAGGCATCAGCACGTCTGAGGCCCAACCCAGGACCTTCTCATCCATTGGTCCTGCACCACCTTTGGGTGGAACCACCTCAGGGGATAGGGCTCACCCCCCTGAGAGCGAGCACGGACAAGAAGCTGTCATCCATCACCAGATCCGAGTCGTAGTGTGTAGAGAGCACAATCAGCAGTTTGGAAATCTACGCCAACTCAAGGGCCGCGTGTCATGACTAGAAGGTCGGTCTGGCTGTCTAACTCAGCCCCCAGCACAGCCACCTTTGGGGCTGTGAAGGTGCAGTGGTTACTGCCATGGGTGGGGATCTCAGTCCCACTGTTTCCACTAGGGGCTCATGGGCTTCCAATTTCCCAACACCCCTCCCCATCAAGGTGTTTACCCCCACATATGTCATATACCGCTCCATATGCATCTTGTTTGTCTCATCTGTTAACCTACCCAAACTACCTCCCCAAATATACCTACTATCCCTCCCCAACATCCCACTCTCACCTGAAAAAAAAGGCAATCTGTTCCCAAAAAAAATCTCGCCCCATATATAGCTGTTCATTTCACACACGTGTCCACTGGACATATGTAATCTGGTCTAATTGGCATCACAACATATGATTGTTGTCCTCACCCCTCTCTCAGGGTTTCTGCGTCCAAATCTGCCTCCAAAGTCAGTGTATATGCACAGCTGTTGCTGTAGAAGATATGGGCAGCTATGGACCTTCCCTACATCCTCCTGCACATCCCTAGTTATTTTCCCCACTCTCTTTCCCTCTTTGTACCCCCTTTTCACCACTTTCCTATTAACCCTTTTTTCTGTTCTTTTAAAGAAATTAGCATGGGGGTAAGCGGGAGTAAGCACTTTTAAGCAGCAATAAGCCAGTTTAATCTTTTATGCGCAGGGGTAAGCAATGTCTATGCAGGTTAAGCAATTGAGAAGCTAAATCAGTATAAGAAACTGTAACTGGAAGTTAGCAGTGCTCACCTCCATGCAAACCCATGCAAACCTGCACAAACCCAAACTGCTTAAAAGTGCCTTAATCACTCTGTATGCAAAGGCACTTGTTTTTCCCAGCAACAAAATAAACAGATCTTGAACACAGGACCCTGTACACTAAAGCACAACAGTTAACCACTACACCATGACCACTCTGAAGACAGCTGTTGTTCTTCCAAGATATCTTTCAATACACATATTGATTAGTATTGAACAATTACTTTTACTTCCACAATTGTGTAGTACTTGTTATTAATATGACTGTTGTATCACATATGTTGTTTTAACATACAGTACATATAGCAGATACATATGATGAGATACATCTGGGAGAGTATACACAACGTGAGGTTTACACATGACAGGAATATGGATATATACATATAATAGGTTGATATATGTCTACATATACATACACATGTATATTCATACATATGTCTGCATACATATCTGTATAGTAAAACATATATATGGGCATGTGTACATCTCTTCCTATATATATATATATAGCATTGCCAAAGTAGGGCATTTGATCTGTAGTGATTGTGACTACCCTAAAATGCATTGCTCCCTACACAAACAAAGGAGCACACACATAAACATCCACACTTACCATGTGTGGGAATAGAACCCCTACCCGAGTACTATATCACACTACAGCATTACGCTGTTATAGGATGCACCACTGAGATTACTGGGCTACACCTTTTCCAAAGGTGTATTTCACAGTGAATGACATCAGCAGCCTTGCCACATTAGGGCATTTGATCTGTAGTGAGTGTGACTAGCCTAAAATGCATTGCTCCCTACACAAACAAAGGAACACACACACAAACATCCACACTTACCATGTGTGGGAATAGAACCCCTACCAGAGTACTATATCACACTACAGCATTACGCTGTTATAGGACACACCACAGAGATTACTGGGCTATACCTTTCCCAAAGGTGTATTTCACAGTGAATGACATCAGCAGTCATGCCAAAGTAGGGCATTTTAATTGTAGTGAGCATGACTAGCCTAAAATGCATTGCTCCCTACACAGACTCACACACACACACACACACACACACACACACACACACACACACACACACACACACACACACACACACACAGTTGCCATGTCTGGGATTAGACCTCCTACCTAACTAGTTTATCACACTACATCATTACACAGTTTTAGGACGCACCACAGAGATTACTAGGCTACTCCATTCCCAAAGGTATATTTCAAAGTGGATGACATCAGCAGGCTTGTCATAGTAGGGCTATGGGGAGGGCAGTGTGTGTGCATGGGCCATAACCCATTCATCTAGAGGTTGACACATCACATGCAGGCACATGCAGGGTTATATTCCACAGGTACATGCATACAGCTGCTAGATGACTACTGCCTTGTACAGTCATGTTGCACAGCTTGCACTTGCACCACACAGTCTGTAAGGCTGACAGATGCCAGTGGCTAATTTCTACAGTGAGTGACATTTACACATCATGTGGCTGTAGCCATTTGGCTGTGTGTTGGGTAGGACAGTCCTCATGATGGATGGCTCTTTGTCACAGTCACTCTCCTCCATCTATGTATGTCTACATTTGGCTTATTATAGTGTGTTGTCCTTGGATATATGTCTGTATTCCTATCCAGTGTGTGTGCAAAGCATGACTGGTGCATACTGAGGAGTGTATGCACTAACATCTGCAACTGTCAGATATGTATGGTCCACTATTGTTTGCAGGCATGGGCTTCATTTGTTTAAGTGTGTGTGAGCATGCCCAGTATGCCTTTCTGTACTGAATGTGTGGGTCCATTCCAGGTAGTTTGCACTCCAGTGCAGACCTTTGTGTTGTACACCTACAAGTAGCAAACTGTTTCTGCAGGGTATCTGTAGATCATTTGGCAATATGGGGTCAAACTGTGCATGGGATAGTGTGTACTATAGGTGACTGTGTCTGTACTGCTTCTGCTACATGGTACAGGTGTTAGCAGAGATATTCAGACATGTGTGCTGTTATACACTGTAATGTGTTATGTTCTCAAGTACTTTCAGGTGGACATTCATAGATTCATAGATTCGTAGATTCATAGATTCATAGATTAGTACTAGGCTAACTGCTCTTATGGGTCATTTTAAGCCTAGCTAATTGCACCATCTGAGAATCAAACCCTGCACCTTGTATCTGTAAGGTAAATACCTTAACCATTATGCAAACCTCCCACTCCCATTCTTGCTCACAGTGATGTCCTGGGGGACAAGGGTGACTGCAGCTGTGTCCAGTATTATGGACAGACACCTACATATTCATGGTAAGTTATGCCATTCTGGAAGGGGAGCTGCAGACACTTGCTGCTGGGTCTGTGTATCCAGTTCTGCTCATTGGTACAGTGCTGGCAGAGGTTCCCATACTTGTACATCCATTGACATGACAGTATGGACTTATCTTGCTGTGGCAATACCTAACAGCTGTACAGATTCACACGGGTTACCCAGAGGCAGGGGCCATGGGTCAGGACATTACCCCTGTTGTGGTGTATGCGCAGGTTTGTAGCCATCCATTTATGTGTTTACAGCCAGGGATAGTGTGTGCACATGGCTGTGTGTCAGACCTTGCACATTTCATGCTGGCCATGCTCCCACCCCCCCCACCCCCCTATCATTCTATTCTCTTCCGTACATTATGCATACATTCTCTGATACTTTCCCTAAAGTTATCACCTCATCACAGCTGTGTTTTGGTGTTGGTCCACAGTTCATGCAGTGGAACATGGTGGATATGTTGCTGTGGTTTGTCCACATGGCCTTGCATATGGCTTATGTGGAGTGTGTTATGTTGTTATTTCGGTGTCCATGACATAACATGCATTGGCAGTACATGTGAGACACAGGCCTTTGGCAGAGGCCTGTGGGCCATTTGGTGTTAATGAGGTCCAGCTGTGGCAGGCCGTTGCATTCTATCAGTCCTACAGTCTCAGGCCGCCATACAATATATTCCCCTGGGGTGACAGAGTAGGTGTGCTAGGTGTTCATGCTAATACTTTTTATCAGTCTTGATTAGGTGGTCTAGATGCTGGCAAGGTGCTACCTACAGCTAGGGACACACCTGCATGGGACACCTGCACTGCATGCTGCATTCTTTTGCTATTGCCATATGCAGGTGGGATCATATTGTGCCCATTCCCAACAGCAGGGAAACGACCAGAGAGGTACCTGTCAGTGGTGTTTTGGTGAGCTGGGTGCATGTGTGCTATGGACACTACTTGCATCTGATGCACAGATATCCATGGGGCATTTCAGTTATGCTGTCATGTGCAGATACATCAGCTGTTTCCCAATACATCAGTCCTACCACCTTTGTGATCTGCAAGTGTTCGGCCAGACGACACCGGTATTCCCTACTACAGTCCCAGATAATGTGATGCATACCTGTATGTACAATTCCAAGGGTGTGTCCATGTCACAGTTACACATGATATACTGTATGTCTGAGGTACTTTCCCCTGTGTACTGCTTGTATATCTAGCCCAACATCCATGCCATGTCAGTCTATCAGATGCTGACACATATTACCACCATACATTTACAATGGCTTACTGCTAGCATGTGTCATAGTGGTGGGAATTGTCTTTGGCACTGCAGTTGTGAGGACTTGGCCCTGTCATCAGCAGTAGTGGGCAATGGCCACCAGGTCATACCTCAACATGCATACATACTGACCACTCCCACACAATATGAAACACACACCAACCTAACACACACATACCTGCATATTGTGCAAATGCTACAATCTATGCTGCTTTTTTGGCCACCTCTGGGCATCTGTGCTCCACTGGTATTATACCTACACATACATGTTACTACATTTCTACATAGGATTGGGGGGCACACCTGACTGTTACTACATTTCTAAATAGGATTGGGGGCACACCTGACTGTTACTACATGTCTACATAGGATTGGGGAGGCAAACCTGACTGTTACTACATTTCTACATAGGATGGGGGGCATACCTGACTGTTACAGCTGTCTACATAGGATATGGGGGGGCACACCGGACTGTTTCTACATTGCTACACAGGATTGGGGGGCACACCTGACTGTTACTACTTGTCTACATAGGATTGGGGGGGCACACTTGACTGTTACTACATGTCTATATAGGCTGGGGGGGGGCACACCTGACTGTTTCTACATTGCTACACAGGATTTGGGGGGGTACACCTGACACTTGTACACATTTGCTATGACTGTATATGTATGTCAGGTACTCCATTACATTCTGTTTTCTAACCTATCATGCTGACTAGAGGCATGTCAGTGTACTACAGGTCTTACATTTGATTGACCTCCATATTACCTTCTGACTTCCTACCCCTCAGAGCTAACATCCCACTGCCTGACCTGATGTTGTCTGTCTGTGTAGGCCTGGGGGGAAGTGTACAGTATGTGGGAAAAACCAGAGGGAAAAGTGTTTGCATAGTTTATAGTAGTGTTCTAGGCTGGGCTGGTATGCTGCCTGTGTAATTGGCTGATTCTGATATGTTTCACCTGCCAACTATGCTAGCTCTCCTAGATTACCTTCCTACTGCAGTTTTCCCTTCCCATTGCCTTCCTGTTTAAGCCCCAGGGCACGCCGTGCAAACACAGTGCTCAAATATGCACAGAGCTACTATTTCCTAGTTTACTTTGTTTTTCCTTTTTTTTTTTCCTTTAAAACCCAGTGCGCAGCATGCACACCCGCTTAGGCAATGTAAAGAGTGCTAGGCAGCCTCAGACACACACCCTTGCTTAGCTCTGCTATGTTAAGGGAAAACCAGAGCCACAGGACTCCAATCCGCTTACAGTATGCCTGACACACCCCCCATGATGTCAGCTAACTCCTAGGCTTGTACCAAGCTATTCCTGCTCTTACACTGTTGGGTGCTGACTAGCATGCAGGGGAAATCTGGGATTCAGTATCATTCCCCTCATTTGCATAGGATTGCCTGCTGATGCATAGTTACATGTCCCACACTGAGCCTCCCCCCTTAGCAATCACTATTCACTGGCCATGTTGTCTTCTGCCTGCCATTGAGTATAATGGCAAAATAGTGATTTTGGTTACAATGCTTATTTTAGTTTTCTTTTCTTATTTTTCACCCAGTCCTGTTTGCATGCCGCTGCCCTACGCTTAAACAGTCGAGATCGTCTAAAAAAAACTAAAAGTTGATTTTTTTAATTTTTGCAACTGTTTTCCATGCCAATGGCCTTATATTTGGCCATTGGCATGCTTTATACATAATATAGGTTCATAGGTAGGTACTAGGCTATCGGCCCCAGGGCCCATACAAGCTTAGCCAAAAAATGTACCCTGGCTTTCGCCACCCAAGAAAATTATTTTCCTGTGCCCCTGTCAAGCAGAGCCACAGAAGTGATCCCGGGGTGAATTTCCCATTTCCCATCCAATCATCAAGATTTTTCTTGAAGAGTGCTAATGAGGAGCTCTGTTTGACATAGATAGGTAGTCTGTTCCAGAGTATGGGAAGTCTCTGGGACAGGAATCTATCCCTCCAGCATGTTCTGTTTATTGTGGTGACAAGGTTTAGGTCCCTAGAGCGTGTAGCTCAGAGGATTGGGATTTCTTTAAATGGAGCATGTCCAACAGCTCTGGGTTTGACATAGCTTTGTATGTTAGGCAGAGATCGCCCCTGAGTAGGCGATATGCGATGGAGTAAAGCTGTAGTTTTTTGAGATGGTCTGCATAGGGCATCTGTTTGAGGCCAGTAATTCTCTTTGTGAGGTATTTCTGTGGTCTTTCCAGTTGTTGTAGATGTCTTGTGAGGTACATACCAAAAGGGGTGTTGTACTCTATAATGGGTCTAATGAGTGATGAGTAGAGGGGAACAATGACCTCCTTTTTTCTGGATGAGAATCCTTTTGTGATGAGATGAGCCACATAGAAGGATTTCCTGACCACTGTGGCGATGTGATTATCAAAGGAGAGACTACTGTCGACCTGTGTCCCAAGGTCTCTTATCACATTTGTGGCATTAAGTAGACTACCAGCTTTGTGGTAGTTCATGGGTACAGAGTTTTTACCAAAGGGGATGACAATACACTTTTTGGCATTGAGCTTCAGGCCATGGCTTTGACACCAGGTATCGGTCTCAGTGAGGCCCTTTTGTAGTTTGTCCACATCGTTAGAAGTTTCGATTATGGCTCCTAGTTTGCAGTCATCTGCAAACTTTGTTAGCCAAAGACCTTCTGTGTTGGCCTGCACTTCAGAGAAGTAGATACCAAACAGGAGAGGACCCAGGACTGAACCCTGTGGTACTCCACTTGTCACTGGTCTGAAGTCGGATTTGGAATCTGCTACTTTCACAGTGTGGGTTCTGTCCATGAGCCAGTTGGCAACCCATCTTGTGACATAGGGATTTATACCTAGTTTAGTGAGCTTATCTATAATTCCAGAGTGGGGGATTGTGTCGAAAGCCTTGGTGAGATCTAGATAAGCTGTGTGAACCATTTTACCCTCATCTATGGCTTTGGTGACTGCTTCAAAGAAGTCAATCAGGTTTAGGAGACATGATCTGCCTTTTACCAATCCAAACTGGGTAGTGTCCAGAGTTTGGAGATTGCCAATGTCTTTGTTTATGAGTTCCACGATGATACGTTCCATGGCCTTGCAGACCAGGCTCGTCAGGCTAATGGGGCGGTAGTTCCCGGGGTCCGTCATGGCTCCCCCTTTGTGGAGATGGGATAACCATCGCGATGCGCCATTCAGTGGGTACAAAGCCTGAGGTGAGGCTATGACTGAACATGGTACTTAGGTAGGGTGCCAGTTCATTCTGTAGTTCATGTAGAACACAGCCTGAGATATTGTCAGGTCCCATGGATGCTGTTTTTTTGGCTTTAGAGAGTTTGTTTTTTACCTGTGCAGCCATGATTATAGGAACTTTGCATTCTTCTGGTATAGAGATGGGCCCTCTAGGGGGTGAGAGGGGGGTAAAGTTAGCACTGAACCTATCTGCTAGGATGTTGGCAATATCAGTTGGTTCTGCATATTTAGTGCCATTGTGCTGCAACTCAGAGCAGATCTGAGTGTTCCCATTTAGATTCTTGACATAGCTATAGAATGCTTTGTGGTTGTCTTTAGAGTCAGTGGCAATTTTGTTTTCGCAACTAGCTTTGGAGGATTTTATGAGGGATCTCAGATTCTTACTGAGGTTGACCAGGAAGTTCCTCCAGTCATGGGATTTTACTCATTTTTGCAACAGTTTCTTTCTTCTGTTGTAGAGTTTGTTTATGGCAGAGGACCACCAGATTGGCTTCCTTTTTTTGGAGGATAACATCTTGGTTCTATTAGGGATAGCATGATCCATGCACTCGTGTAAGTGCTTATAAAGTGCATTTGTGTAGGATTCGGCAGTCATACCTCTATTGTCCGTCTGCATGGGTGTCATGAAGTTTGCCACTTCTGTCTTAAGAAGTGTGAAGTTGGCTTTGGAGAAGTTTTTTACAATGGTTTCCCTAATTGGGGCTGGGGGTGGGATGTGGATGTCTAGGCTGATTAGCTTGTGGTCGGATCTGACCAACGAGGAATTGACCTCTGGTGTGCAACACCGGTTTCCCATGTTGGTAATGACCAGGTCTAGGATATTGCTGCCCCTGGTAGGGGTGTGACTAAGTTGATCCAAGGCATTGGAATTTATGAATTCTAGAAAACGTTGAGCAAAAAGAGTTGGTACATGAGTAGTTTTCCCAGTTAATGGTGGGGTAGTTGAAATCACCCATTATTAGGGTGTTGGGTTGTACCCTAATACTTTCCAGTGTATCAAGAATTGAGGGGTGTGAATCCTGGGGCATGGTGAGGGGTCTGTAGCAAGCTACAATTTGGATTGCGGTCTTGCCTAGAGTTAGTTGCACTTGGATAATCTCTGATGCATTATGCTGTGCAACTAGCCTTGAGGTGTGGATATCCTTAATGAATATGGACACGCCTCTGCCTTTAGTGCTTCTTTCTGGGTTAGGTGGCCGAAAGGTGTGGTATGAATTGAAGCCTGGAAATGCAGAGGTGCTCTCTGGAGCTTTGAACCAGGTCTCTATCACTGCACAGATGTCAATGTTCTCCATTTTAATGAGTGCCTCGAGTGAGTGCATTTTGAGGTTTAGACTTCTAGCATTGAGTAGCATTACCCTCAGATTTTGCTTGCTTGTACCTGTTACGGTGGTGAATTTGTCATTTGAACCTTGCCTAAAAAAGGCACTATAGGGGTGGCAAGAGCCTTAGCCAGTATCCGGAATCCTAAGGGCGACAGGTGCATGCCATCTCTGGCAAAGCTTTATTTGGAGCTGTCATGGCTCCATTTTATAGTTTGCAGAAATGTACTCCGTTACTTGGGGGAGTACATTTCTGCAGATTACACTAGTCCTGCATGGCTGGCTTCTAGCTTCCTGGATTGCAAATTAACCTCATTTGCATGGATTTCTCCTGCAAATGGGGTAATTTGCATACAGGGGCTGAGTCCATGCAGGACTAGTGCAGGAGCGCTCGTGCACGTCCCTACAGCTTATTCCTGGATCGCATGGCAGACATATTGCCTGCTGGAGTTCCTGCACTAGTCCTGCTTGCTGAATCTGGGGGTATATCTAGTGTGCAGTTTTGATCAGACATGGAGGAGCTTTGTTATCAGCTATCTTAGCCTCCTTACTATTGGCACTCTCTCTCCCCCACCTCTCTATCTTTCCCTCCCTCCTCTCTCCTTCCCCCCTTCCTCCCCCTCTTCCCCCGCCTCTCTCTCCCCCTTTCTCTCCCCCCTCCCTCTCTGTATCTCTATCTCTCTCTCTCTCTCACCCAGAGCTAGCTTAATATGTCTTCTTTTGATTAGTAATTTTGAGGCAAAATATGAGATTGGTCTTTCCATTTTTAGCATCCTGTAGTATGATCTTAGATTTCTTTGTATTGCTAGTGACCACTTCAAAAAACATATTATGACAACATAGGATAAACATAATTAATATTTTTAGTGATAAACACCACTGTATGTAACTGAAGTTCGACTAAATGCAACTGTCCCTAAAACACGGCATGATAGCCAGGATATCTTCTTTCAGAAATGAAGCTGTACTTAAATTTCTATTTAGAACTGACAATCTTTACTTCTGAACCCAACATTTTAGCATTGGCTTACCTTGTCCACATAGCTAAGACTGTAAGGCATGCAAGGATAAGCATTCTGTGATATTTGGCACTTTTTACTTATGTTATGATTTTATGCTCCCTTTTAATAATTACACCTTTGTTCCTTCTTTCATTCCAGAGAGTTTTAGTAGTTCAAGTCTGTTAAATTCTTCATGATCTCTTCCCACCTTAGCTTTTGGTAAGCCCAAAATTTTTATATTATTCTTACGAGCTTGGTTTTTAGTATCATCAGTTTTGTCTTCTGTGTCATTTGTTACGTGGCATAACTGAGGGATTTCAGCACTGTGTCTACTGATGACTTTTTAATGAACTAAAATATCCTTTTGTAACACAGATAGTATTGTCTGACTAGGCACGAATTACACATGATCATCCACAGAGGTACACCGTAGAAAGGGCTTCCAGTTTGGATCAGATGGCTTTTATAATTTCTGAAAGGCTTTCTGCTTGGGTTGCTGTCAAAAGTATCGGACAGCCAACACATGGAGCATAGATTGAACCAAATATGAAAAGTTATCCATCTGTAATATATCAAAGTAACAAAATTACATTTTCTTCATCCTAAAGTCCATTACTTTAAATTCATGACTGTTAATTATAATAACCACTCAATAAGCTTTATTATTGTTTGAATTTATAGAAACTTGCATGTATAAAAATGGGAAAAAGGGAGCTGATGAGGATGATGATGATGATGATTATAGAAACTTGCACAGAAATGTGAAATCTAGACCACAAAGAATACTTTGCTTTCATTGGAAAAATGAACTTCTTGCAAAGAAGATATTGTTGAACCAATAAAGGACACGTTTTACTAATTCCATTTTTTAATAGCACGGTTTAATCCATTAATTGCAATGACACTTATTATGATTCATAGATTAGTACTAGGCAAACTGCCATTACGGGCCATTTGAAGCCTAGCCAATTACCCCATGTAAGAATGAAACCCTGTACTTTGTGTCTGTAAGTAAGCACCTTAGCCATTACACCAACCTCTCTTCCTTCTTAAAGTTATCCTTATAAACAAATTGTTTTACCTTCTGCAGCATATGAGATCCCAACCTATAATAAAAATTTCTTAGCCTGTTTTACACGATAATTAATACATTGTTTTAATAACTGATAAACTAGTCATAAAACACCAACAAATGACTTTTTCACCCTGCAGCCATTACCCTATAAAAAAGCATAGAAGAAAAGAAAAACATAGATGTGAGGTGGTTTCCCCCAAATAAATCCTGAACAATATCATCATGTGTTAAGGAAAGGGGGCTGCATTACTTATTTGGCAGTAAGTATGTATCAAAGTTCAGTATCAGCTTTTTGTACTGTTGTAAAGGGTACCTATAGGTCCTTATACTTCATTTACAGTGTGGCAGGAAAACAAGTCTTAAATGAGTACCAGGGGTGGCTCTTGCTATAGGACTGCAGCCCCCCACCTGTAAAATGAATAAAATAATTTCCCCCACCATAGAACATATAAAAATAAAATTAAAAAAATTTACGGACTCCGCACATGCGTGCTTAGTTCCTGACTGCTGTGTTAGGCAGACCAGAACTCCATGCACACATGCGTGCTCATTCCTGAGCTCCAGACTGCTCTGTTAGGCAGTCCAGATAGGGAAGGCAGGAAACTCTGCCCTTCCAGCCCAGAGGTCTGTGCGGTGATGACCGCACAAACCGGAAGGTCACCGGACTGCATCACCCGCAGGCTCCAGCCTTCTCATTTCTCACAGGCCGTTATGGAGGACAGAGACAGGTGATCGGGCTGCAGGATCACTATGGAGGACTTAGCTGGGCTGCTGCAGAGTACAGAGACAGGTAGGGTGTTTATGGAGGACAGGCGTGTGTGTCTGTGTGTGTGTGTGTGTGTGTGTGTGTGTGTGTGTGTGTGTGTGTGTGTGTGTGTGTGTGTGTGTGTGTGTGTGTGTGTGTGTGTGTGTGTGTGTGTGTGTGTGTGTAATGCCCCAGTTGCTACATGGTGGTGGGTAGAGAATAAGGCATGAACCCTGTACCTTGGGCCCAAGTGACAAGAGCCTGAATTCCCTACCCACCACCATTTGTACAACATTTGCAGATTTTTGCCTCATATTTGTTCTGTTTCTCATAAAATCTGTGGGTTCTGAATTTTTGTTACCTAGTACAGCCAGTGGTGCAGTAGTAGCATTGTTGCCTGACAGCTACAGGCTGTCTGGTTTGATTCTTGGCTGGAGTGCCTTCTGTGTGGAGTCTGCATAGCCTCCCTGTGTTTGTGTGGGTTTGCTCTGGTGTCCTCATTGGATATTTGTCCCTATTTTTTGGACTGTATTCCCCCATTATTGGCTTCGTCCAGGTTTTTTGTGCCAAGGTTGAGAGCTATGGTGATAACTGAACTCACTGAATATGTTTGGGGGCTTTATTCCCCCATTATTGGCTTTGTTCAGGTGTTTTGTGCTAAGATGTTGACAGCTATGGTGAGAACTGAATTCACTAAATGGTAGCCATTTATGTTTCAGTCTTCCTTTCCTTCATAAAAATGGATGATTTGGCATAGTGGTATGTTGCTCTTGCTGTTTTGCACAGGGTCCTGGGTTCAATACTTGGCAGTGAAATGTATGGTGGTAACACAGCATTTTATTCTAGCAACTTTCCAACATTATACAAGCAATGTTTAAAATGTGCCCCTGGTTTTTGGGCTTTTGTCCCCCTCCCCAAATAAATTTTGGCTTTTTACAGATTTCTTGTGCTGCAAAGTTCAGAGATATAGCTGAGTGTCGAGTAGATTTTACAAGGAGCTGAGAGTTGCAGGGGAACAAAATTTTAGTGCTGCTTATGCCAAGTCTGCTTCTATTGTTAATAGCACAACAGGTAATGTACTTGCGTTTGATGCAGAAGGCTGTGGGTTCTACTCCCAATGTAGGTAGATCCATTGCTGATACTGTACTCTGTTGTAACGGGGATGGATGCTGCAGTCCTCTTTGGTGAAAATACCTAGTAACTATGAACCTGTTATCAGTTTGCTAGACATTCCCTATTGCAATATTATTAGCTTATCATTTTTTTAATGCAACATAGGTAATTTATTCCTCAAGGGCAACAGGCACTTTATTTGTAGATGAAACAATGACATATAAAGTTGTTTCCTAGCAGTATCCTCTTCATTAGTTAACAGATGTCTTTAATGCGGAATTATTTAGATGACTTTTACTTCTTCAGAGATTGTGCATATTTACTGATACTGGTGGACTGTAGAAGTTTGAGTAGACTTTTATGATGGAAATGTTCTGAATTGGGCAATTTTGTCATTATTGTTGCATGCATTTTATTTCACTGTTTACTGGAAAAATGTTCAAAACAATAAATTTAAAATGCCCTCTAACAACTGTTCTGTATTGTACAAGGAATATAATTTAATACAGTCAGGAAGGTGTATCAAAGAGCATGTGTATGTTTCGTGTTCAAGGGGCTTATGATTTGAAAACAGCCCAAAATTAATCTTTATCTGCCACTGGCAACATGTATTTTCTTTGAATGTGGGTTTCATTGCTGTTTCAATTAATGTGAGTTTCAAGGGCAGAGAAGTTTTAATGCTAAGTCTATTTTTATTGTGAGACTGCATTGCTTTGTTTAGCAGATATCGATTAGGGTTTATGCTGTAAAATATAAAATAAAATTTTCAAATGAAATCCATATCATCACAGAAGTAAAGCAGTATGCACATTACAGTGTTTATGGCAAATGGGTCGAAATAACCAAGGAGTGGGACATTGGAATGGCTTCAGGGGGGATGCTCCATTCGACCATGATTTTGTGAGGTGGGGGAAGGGCAGCAAACTCAGACAGCTTCAGCTGAACTATACCTCTCAACTGTCCAGAATTTTGCAGAATGAATAGATTTCTGCTTCTTATTTTTTGTTTGTTCCTCATAAAATTTGTGGTTTTCTGCCAAATCATTTAGGAATAAAGTCACTAAATAATGACAGATGTTGAGTTTCAGGCATCATAACCTTCAGAAAAATGCATGCGAAAGCAAGACTTGTTATTCTATCAACTAGCAATTTTTAGTACTGTTTGTATGTTCTCCCAATATATTTCGCCTTATCCCGATTTCCTGCATTAAGAGGTTGAGAGGTATGTGCAAATAAATCGCTTTATAGAATTAGGAATATCCAAATCTCTCAACTGTCCCCAATTTTGGCTCAAAATGTTGCTCTCCCCCTAATAACCCCTCCACAAAATGGCAATTTTGGAAGAAAACGTGGAGGGTTTACAATTATAAATAACTGTAATGATCAGAGTTATAGATTACTTTTATTTCAGAAATGCATGTAGATGCTCTTATTTTGTCAGCTGCTCAAGTTAACAGTACTAATATTAAAAAGGTGTCCCTTCTTTGACAGGTTCCCAGCTGTATTGTGTGGCAATTTTATATTTTTGCATAACATATTTGGTCTGTTTTTCATAAAATTGTGGTTTTCTGGCAAATTAGTAGCAAATCCTTAAAGACTGAAGTTAGAAAATAATGGCAGACATTTGAGTTTCAAATTTCGTACCCTTCAAAAATTCATACTAATGCAAGACCTACTACTATTCTATTATCTTTCTAAGTTTATAAGAGCAATATTTAAAAATTGTCTTTATTTTTGGGCCTGTGTCCCACTATGTATGGTTTTGTCCAGATTTCTTGCTCTGAGGTTGAGAGGTATGAGTGTCAAAGCCATCACCATCAGCCAGAGACACTACAAATTGTGACATTCTTGTTGCACCCCACTCCCCCATGTAGTGACTCTGGATGTGTCCAAGCAAGGCAAGGAGCAGTTATGCAGTGTAAGTGTGCAGAGAAGTCCGCCATCCAAGGTAGACCACAAGTACGACTGTGGCTTTTCATCTGTCCTCAAATTTGTAGAATGTTTTCTGTCATATTTTTATACTGTTGATTTATGCTTCTTATTATTCAGAAAATGCATGCTGTTGCAGTGCCCTGTTGCTCTGTATTAAAGTAGCAATGCTTTAATGACCATCAGGTAAGCTTTAATAAGCATATTGTTAAAGAATTACCAACATTGAAAGCCTTTTCAATGTTGCCATGCAGAGAATATTTACATAACTAGATAATGTATAAGCCTTAGGTATTGAAATGCATATGACAGTATTTGTAATAAAGGACAGGATTACAGTATTTTCAGAAGCTCATTACATTTGTTGGAGACTTGCAGTTACCTTTTCAGGCTTTATCCGTAAACTAAACAGAATGACAATCTGTCATGTGTGGTCCATAACTTGTGCAGTAATCCTTTAAGCAATTTATCTTGAGCTTGTTTCTTGTTCGCTGTTCATTTTTTACTTTGATCATGTGTTCTCCATGAAACAAGTAGATAGTTGTTGTCAGGGAGCAGGTCTTTTTTGGATAAGAAACATTTTTACAAGTGGGGGTATCACAGAGATTGCTACTTTCAAAGTGTTACTTGGTAATTTTATAAAGCTGAATATAAATTATAATTAGAACTGCACTGCAAGGAGAAGTGGTTTGAGCTGAGTGCTGCTTGACTGACATTCCAGTAATGTATTTAAAAAGAAATTTATTTTTTCATGCCTCACAATCTTTGTGTTTCCATCTAGATATTAAGTAAGTTGTCATGTAGCCAATGCATTAAAATATTTTTTTCTTCTACACTTCATTTTGTCTTGATTGGACTCTCGTAATGACAGTTTGGCACCCAGGGCAGCGTATTTAATTAAAGTTCCAGTTGTTGTGGTTTTGAGCATAGCTCCACCCCTTTCTAGTTGGTCATACCCCTTCCCATTGACCCCACCCATTCAGCTGTCTCCTGCAGCCCCCCTTTAATTTGAAGTCACCAGCCGCCACTAATGAGTACCTATCTGCTATAGTGCCCACTAAATTTCTAAAAGAGATGTCTGCTTTTCTGTAATTTCTACTGCAAGATCCTGGAGTACTGGAATAGTAGTCCAGAGGATGAAATTCCTGTCAAAGAAAGAAAGACGTTTCATAATCACAGTGCAATTTATTCCAGGAGTCTGCAACCCCAAATGATGAGTAAAGCGTATTTTATTTCTCTTTTGAATAGAGTCTAAATCTATAGCAGAAAGTACTGCAGAAATCTTAAGCATCAAATGTTGCAAACTCTGCAGGGAGTCAAAGTGCTCAGGAACACCTGACATACTTTGACTGTAATATTATCATCTAATCTGTGAATACAAAACTTCATTTTAGAAAAAGATATTTTTTTGCATATTTGAATTTTCTTTTTTATTTTGAAGTTTAACAGCTGATTGCAGTAATTCTCTATTTTACTTTTCCTAATGGTCAAACTGCTTATTTTCTCCTAAATATGAAACTTTTAGTTTCTCTAGTACAGTTGCTAATATCTGAATTTTCTACAAAGTAAAGGTGGCTCTGTCTAGCTTTTGTATTATAAATGATGTTTGTGGAGGAATTATTTGAGATATCACAGAAGTCAGATTGGACAAAATTGGTACTTTACTTACCTACTGTATTATATTGCTTTACTTTAGACTCATTTATTAAAGGTTGATTCGACACATCATCTCTTAACTCTGAAGTTTGCTCCATTACCAGGAACCCCTTGCTAGAACTGCCTTTGTTATTTCAGTCCAGTGAAGCCATGTTCACAGTATTTTGTCCTGATGCAACTTCCCTAGTGCAGCACCTCTGGGTACTAGGTCAGTAATGTCACTGGTAATGCCTGCTCCAAATCTCAAGATGGTGACAATGTGCCTGTTGAACTATATAGTCCTCAGAAAATACAATGTCTGCTGCTTCTGATGTAGCTGACTGATCCAGCTGTGATATCTTGATGAGGAATATGTTTCTCAGCCTCTTACCTGTACGCTGGTTGGGGATTCTCTTGGATTACTTGTAGCATTTGGTAGTTCATACTGGAGAAACACATCTGGTCTCCTTTTAGAATGTAATGTTAGACTCATTATGTGTAGATGTAAATGGTTTGTTTGCTTTGCTTTTTAATACTTTTATTAAATTATCATTTAAGACATAGGCAAACATGCATTAACAGAAAAGAAAAGAAAGCATCTTAGCATTTGCTTCCATTTATATACACTATACATCACATATGTTTTCTTTTTTGTAATTATAGTGTCCAACATTACTTAAATTGCTGGATTCCTGCCTTCCCTTAAACCTCACTCCTCCTCCTCCTGAACATTATTCTGCATGTATTGCTTACACAATTTCCATTTATTTCTATGTAATTTGCTTCTTCCCTTTTTTTGCCAACCAACAAAATTAAATGTAATAAAACCTTACTATCTCTAAGCAATTCAGATTCTGTGTCCCAGCTCAAAAAATCATATCCTTAGTTACAGCTATTTGCTCACCCAATATTTCTGACAGAGTACTCTATGGGGACGTTTTAAAATCTGCCAACTCATTACAATCTCAAAAAAAAACACATGTTCCAAATTGCCTCTTTCTTCCTCTTTACATCTCCAACATTTGCTATCTACCCAAGGAAAAATCCGATGAAGTCTATTGGGTTATAAAAGTACCTACGCAAGCACTTCCAAGCAACGATCCTAAACCTTCTGGACTTTGTAACATACTTGGGGGTATACATGTGCCCTCCCATTGATCTGTTGTAAATGGCTTTTCCAGTCTCTCTTCCCTGTCTCATGTTATCATGATTTGTGCAATATTTTATATGCCCTACTAGCTATCCCTTTTTTTAAAGCAGCTTCTGTTTTGGATTTGTCTAAAAACCCCACCAGACCAGGTTTTTCACCTAAACTCGTCCTATCCCTTTCTCTTTGCCTATACTCTGATGTCAATCACACTGGAAGAAAAGGCAGTCTTCAGCCTGCAGTCTAGTGTCTTCTTGGCCTCACCCCACTCTATTATCTTTCTGTCTCTAGTAATTTGCTCCAAATAACTTGGTTCCTTTGCCAGTTTTCTCCAGTAAAGTTCAGACTCCATCTTGCCTAGTGTATACCTCTACTTGCAGTCAGTCCTATTAGCAAAATTTCCTTTCTCCATTTTTGTGTAGGTTTATTTCTTAGAATACTTTCTACTACTTTATGAATATAATATTCTGTACGGTTGTTATTATTCCCTTTTAGGATTGGTATCCAAAATCACATACCCACTGCTTCTTCGTTATCCATTTCCATTTTAAATTATAACTTTCTGCTTGTTTTATGTATATGAGCCTTAACCATGTAGCTCAAAAATATTCCTTCAAATCGGGTAAACATAAACCTCTTTGTTCTATTGGAAGGATCAACTTAACTTAGTTAACACTTGCTCTGTTCCCAACCTAGATAAATTCATTCAGCTCTTTCTTAATTATTGTCTACAAATTCTCTGGTTGATAAAAATATATAAAGTTAAAGGGATTAAAAATTTTCACTATTTGTACCTTACTGTCCGTATCTACAAACATGAGCTTCTAGTTTCTCAGTTTTTGTATTATCTTTTGTTTAGTCTGTTCCTATATATCCATAGCTGCTATAACAGAAGTCTTTCTAATCCATACTCCTAAATACTTCATGTTATCGTGTCCCCATAAATATGAGTATTGCTGAACCTATGTGTGTGTGTGTGTGTGTGTGTGTGTGTGTGTGTGTGTGTGTGTGTGTGTGTGTGTGTGTGCGTGTGTGCGTGTGTGTGCGTGTGTGTGTGTGTGTGTGTGTGTGTGTGTGTGTGTGTGTGTGTGTGTGTGTGTGTGTGTGTGGGTACATAATTTATGGCTATAGCTTTTGTTTTATCTTCAATAATTCTATATCCCCAAAAGACTTAAAACTGTTCCACAATGCTGAGATGTCTTTTTCTGTATTTATCAGGTGCAAAATAATATAATTTGCAAATAAAGCCACCTTTTCTTATCATACCACCCTTGCATTTCTGAGTGCCTCATTTTCTTTGGCAGTGGGTCTAAATATAAAACAATTAACAAAGGGGGGAGGGGAAAGGGAAAAGGGGACACCCCTGCCCGGTTCCGCTGTTCAAACAGAATTTACCAGAGAGGAACTCTCCCACTTTAATTCCTGCCTTCTGTCCCTCATATACCCTTCTAATTAACATAATTATTGTATCATGAAATGCAAATGCTTCTACTGTTCTACTCATAAAATCCTAGCTTGCTCTGTTGAAGGCTTCCTCCGCATCAAGACTCACCAATAACAGCTGTATGTTCTTTCTGGAACAAAGCTTAGACAGTTTTCAGCATTAATAACTTTCTTTTTGGCACCGTGGTTACTTATCATTTGTGAAATTAAACATACTGCTTATGGGCTTGCTAAACAATATATAACGACATTTGCAAATACCTAACTTACAGTAGACTCTGTCTTATCTGGTCTCGCTTTAACCAGACTCTGCTTTAATCGGCCATCAAATTTCTGCCATAGCCGTAGCAACAAACAACAGAGAAGACTTCTGCCTCCTCCAGGCATTTTGGAACATCTCAGCTTATCGTTTTAATCTTAAAATATTAAAATAAAAATGAACTTGCAGCCCACTGTGAGCAACGGTCCATCAGCAGTAAAGTTTCCACATATCATGCTGTCTGATTGTTTAGCTCTCATACATACCTATTACAGAAATGTCACTCTTAAAAATGTACTGTTGCATTAAGTTCTTAAGTTCTTAATACCACGCTGCTTTAATCTGTCAAATAAGTGCCAGAAGAAACATTACTGGCTAAGCACATTGCAGGCATATTAATATCTTCAACAAAGATGAAAAACATGAATTGCACAAATCAAATGCAAAAGAGAAGGATATCACGCGCAGGAATTGAATAAAATTACATTTTTGCAGTTTCATATGAAACTTGTTCAGTATCCTGTGGAAGTCTGAGGAGTATCAGATGAAAGTGCTAAATCTTCTTGGTTAAAAAATATCAGTTTATTCAATTCCTATGACTGACATCCTGCTCTTTTTATGTTCAGTCTGTGTGATTCTGTCTTTCTTCATCTGCATGGTTGAGCACTTGAACAGTGTGCACTGTGTTTTGATTAACAGCTGAAAATTATACATCAGACAACAAAATTGTGTCCTGCAGTGGAACTCCACATTACATTTGTTCAAAACTGCACAAACTGTGGAAAGGAATATGTTCTGCTTAGACAAACTAATTTCTGGACCTTGAGCATTGAGGACACCATGCCCAATACACACACACACACACCACGCACAATATATATATATATATATATATATATATATATATATATATATATATATATATATATATATATATATATATATATTTATATAATAATTCATCAATGACAAAGATTACATGAAATTACATATGAACAGAAAAATAAAGAAAAAGATAAAGCTATGATTATACAATAGACAGTAGATCAGTAAAACACTCAGAATGAGATAATACTATGGTGTAAACATTAAACAGGACATCAGTAAAAATACTCAAAATTATATATACTATGGTGTATACAACCAATGTTATGATTTGGAAGGAGGAGAGGTGCTCATTATAGAAAGGTTTTGAACAAATGAAAATTACTGACTTTTTCAACTAAATAAAAGTTTAATAAATATTTACATACAACACATATACGTAATTTTTTAATCTGATTTAGAACCTACAAATGCTATTTTGTATGCTTTTTCTGATTAACCAGACATTCGTTTATGCAGCCTAAAGTCCATTCCCAGTGAGACCAGATAAAATGGAGACTACTGTATTTAAAAAGCTCATGCTTAGTGAAATGTTCCTCTTTCCTCTTTTTTACTATTAGAGTATCATAATCTCTCCTTCCCCATGGGTGGTCCCCATCATGAAACAATTGTTGAAGTTTTGGACAAATGTAATAAAAGCATCAGTGTTACAAGCTAACATTTAATCTGGTAAATGCAACCTTTTATCTATAGCAGTTTTCAAAATGTCCAGTTTTCAAAATGTCCACCCAAATGTTACAACCATTCATTTGCAGTTTTACCAGTATTTTGATTCCTGTGATGTTTCTGATGCAGAGCATCCTGTTTCGTGACCCATGATGATCATACGCTAGCGATCATCTTATCATATTAACATTCCCAGTGTTTTACTAGAGAAAGTCTGCCATAAGACAGACATGAGGTCATGTTTATAAGCCTATATTTTTAGTAGAGCACTTTCCACTACTGAGTCTACTTACCTGTAGCAGGTCCTTCATAGTATTCATGCATATTACATGTCTTTAGGTGCATGCACTGACAGGTATCCTGTTTGCACTGTAGGATGTGCACTCTGTCCAGACACTAACAAGTTTGGAATGCAGTATCTGTTGCCATTTGAGAGTTCTTTTAGCAAGTATCAGTGTCTCATAATAAATCTATTGGAAGCCACTTTCACACTAATGGACTGCCCTTTACCTCACTGTTGTGTGCCTGCAAAGTGTGTATGTTTACATATGGGAGTATGGGACATCCTGCAGCAGCTGAGCTGTGATGGGGAGAGCTCTTTAAGGTGCACATGCTGTAGCTGGAATCAGGTACGCATGGCAGCATTCATGCAAGAGGCAGGTGCTGGAGGCTGAACCTGTCAGCTGCTGCTGCCCAGGGGGGGGGGGGGAGTAGGAAACACTGGAAACACTGATGGCGCTGCAGCCTAACTGACAACATCAAAATCAAAAAAAAAGGTAGTCAGGTAGTCTATGGCAGGGTTGACAATGGCAGACAATAAAGATTGCACGTGTCTGCATGTTTTTTGTATACTGATCGTCGTACTACTTTGACTGCTTCTTCATAGTTCTATACTGGTACTATAAATACACAAAATAACAAAAAAAAAAATGTGTGTTGTCAGTTTAAAAAAAATAAAAATATTCCACCACTACATATTACATATTATCCTATTAAAGATCTCTGTCATCTCTCTGTCATAGGTTTAGACACCCACACTACACCTGATGTAGTTAAAACAGACCTTACCAAACTTGTCATCAGAACAAGTCTCACTACAGTGTCATTTCAGTATTTTAGTTCTCAATTCATTGTAACAAAAATAAAAAAAAAACAAAGGAAAAAAAAAAGGAAGAAACTAATATATATTAATAATACAATATTTTCTTCTTTTTTTATGTCATATCTTTTATATTTTGGCGGTGCCTGTGATGCAGCCAGATTATATTTCTTTCAAGAGAACTACTATCTTAAAGCAAAAAATGATGCCCATGCTCTCAGAAGAAATGTTAATGATTTATCGTTAAAAGAATGTATATGATATAAATGGATGTGAAGAATAACAAGATAAACACCAATCAGAAGGTCATAATGTGGAGTTTGTAAATTAAAACTTCACTGTAGCGCAAGATCATTCCAGATGAGATCCTTCCTCAACTTACTGACTAACGTAATGAAAAGAAATAGAAAGTAATCTTGTATAGCCTTATAATATCAAACTGCAATAAAGCTGCAATGGTCATTTTTGGTATTTGCATTTTACATTTTGCAATGCTTCTTTTAGAGCTGTTTTGTATTTATTATGTTTATTACAATGTCAGTTTTCCAATTTAAATGACCAGTCTGTCATCCATATGCAGGATAGGACACTGCAGCAGAATCATTCCATCATTCTAATACTGCTTTTGTTTCTGCTGAATTCAACACTGGTCCTCTCTTCAGCTACTTGGCATTTTGTCCTTATAGGTGCTCCCATTTCTGGTTTCAACAAGTGATGTCATTACATTTTTCTGGGGGTGTCCTTGCTACTTAGCCCTTCCTGTTGCTGTTTTTAGATATGTGATTCCAGCCCCCTTGTGGCTGAAACAAACAGCAGCTCTGTCCATTTCCTTCATACATGAAATCATTAAATGCAACACCTCTTTAGCCCCATTCTCCCTCCAAAGTGCACACAGTACACCCCTTTCCTCAGAAATGTTCATGGCCGCACCCAGTTGTGTTTCCGCATTCCCTTCTTATTACTCTATTCTGCAGCATAACAATCTGCTGCTTCGCCTACCCACCCTTCAGTATTTTTATTTCAGTTTTCCTTTATAATCAACATTCCCCTACCTCCTACTTATCCACTCTACAGATTTCAGATCTACTCTTTGCTTTTGTTGTGGTGCTCCATGAATTGTTACCCTTATAAAGCCTTGTGATACATTCTCAGGGACCTCTTACTCCATTTTTTGTAAGTTGCCACTTCTGTTAAAGCGGACTCCTTTTTCACTATAATGCTCCTATTACCAGTGTTTACCTCACTGTCAGTGATCATACCTGAATATTCAGGGCATTGCATACTATTTTGAACTTTGCCTCGGGGCTTTTGGTGCAGAGTTCTGTAACTCCTATTTTTAGCTCATAAGATCACATGCCATTTTTTGCAATGCATTGCTTATAATTGTAAAATGCAATCCACAATGATTTCCTTAAAAATACATTGCTTAATTTACATTTGCAAAAGTCTGAAAGTTATCAGCTGATCCTATTTCTTTATGTAAGCCATGCGCACAGACATCGCTAACCTCTGCTGTCACTTTCTTTTCTGCTTGTCGTCTGCATTACACGCAATTTCTGTTCAGTGGCCCAGCATGAGACTCTGTTCTAACTACAGTTTCAGAATGTAGAAGGGTTTGCTTTTTTACTTCTGCCTTAATGCTCTGTCATTCTCCATTTCTTTGCTACACGCTCATTTCTTTTTTCCTCTGCTCAGCCAAGCATGCAGATTATGATAGATTAAAACTCGTATAGTTTTCTGTCACTAGACAGTGAAAATATTGGAAGGCAACATCTGAGAATGATATGCAGAAATCAGAACTAAAGTTATAAATAACTTTCACTCATATCTCATGTTAAAGTGCCCATTTCTCCATGTTATTGGCTTCATATAGCTGAACCCTCCTTCTTCATATTCCTTTTAAGCTGGTATCATGACTTCAACAAATGCCTTTTGTTATCTTTTCATATGTAATAAACATATTTACTGTACGTTTTGCATCACTTTGGCATTTCCAGACTGGTACCTTTTTAAGAAAAAGCATTTCTACCAAAAGTGAATCACCAGCCTGAACATAAACCCTTACGTCACGAGATGGGTTGCCAACTGGCTTACAGACAGAACTCACACGGTAAGAATAGCAGACTAAGGTCCAACTCTAAACCAGTCACAAGTGGTGTCATGCAAGGCTCGGTCCTGGGACCCCTACTGTTCGGCATATACTTCTCAGAAGTACAGGCAAACACAGGAGGACTATGGCTAACCAAGTTCGCCAATGACTGCAAACTGGGAGCCATAATTAACTCTCCGGCTGACACGGACATCCTCCAAAAGGGCCTTACTGACACGGAGACCTGGTGTCAAAGTCATGGCCTCCAGCTAAATGCCAAAAAATGCATAGTCATCCCATTTGGGAAAAACAAAACACCCACAAATTACCATATAGGTGGCAGCCCCTTTAATACAGAAGAGGTAATATGAGATCTGGGGACCCAGGTAGATAGTAATCTCTCCTTTGACAATCATATTACCAAAGTAGTTAGGAAATCCTTCTATGTAGCCCATCTAATTACGAAAGGGTTTGCATCTAGAAATAAAGAGGTTATAGTGTCTCTCTACTCGTCACTCATTAGTCCCATCATAGAGTACAATGCCCCATTTGGGATGTACCTCACAAGACACTTCCAACAGCTGGAAAGACCACAAAAGTACCTCACCAATAGGATTACTGGTCTCAAATATATGTCCTATGCAGCCCGACTGAAAAAACTCTGGCTGAAATCAGTAGCGTATCACTTACTCAGAGGTGATCTCTGCCTGACTTACAAAGCCATGTCCAACTCAGAATTGATGGACATGTTCCACCTAAAGAAATCCAAGTTACTGTGAGCCACGCACTCTAGTGAGCTAAACCTCACCACAACAATAAATAGAACATGCTGGAGGGATAGATTCCTGTCACAGAGACTCCCCATGCTTTGGAACAAAATTCCAAATTACATCAGGCAGAGCCCCTCACTAACACTCTTCAAGAGAAACCTTGACGAGTGGATGAGTAACACAAAATACACCCCTGGGATCACTTCATTGGCTCTGCTTGACAGAGGATTAGTTTATTAATCAATGGGGTGGCGAAAGCCGACACACTCTGGCTAGGCTTATAAATGCCCTCGGGCAGATAGCCTGGTACTTACCTATGAACCTATGATTTTTCTTCCAGTGAAAATTTTTAAAAAAAGATGAATATCTGAAGAAATGTGAAATATTTCATGAACTTTTGAGTACCACAATCTAAGAAAATTTCTAGTCTGAAATCAATTGTTGTACATCCTTACCAGTTGAGTGACTGAAGACTGGGCCATCCAGATCTGCAAGGCATACAGAGTGGATAGTTTATGCTGTCTTTGTTGAATCATAGGCCCCGATTCCAAAAGACTTGCTGTCAGTGTAAGCGACCACTTACACTGAGAGCAGCCTGAGACCAGGTGTTTTGGGATCTGATCCCCCCAGTAACCTTTTTATAGATAGGCCTTACACTGAAGTAAAGCATTTACACTGAGAGCAAGTGTTTCAGAATCAGGGCAGGCTTACACTGAGAGTAACTCTTTTGGAATCTGGCCCTGTGTTTTCACATTCATATTGTTTTATCAAATATCCAGTGTTTTTTTTTTTTAATTAAGTCCATACGATTACTGTGACACATTCATGCTACTTTTCCACTGTGTTTCTGTTTGAAGCTTGGTAGATATAATATACACAGGAAAATGTTGACTGTTGTTAAATGTAGCAGAGACATTCTGTTTCTTAATCACTTGTACATTTTTAAACTATAGACGAGAAAGAATGGCTCAGGTTGGTAAAACATTGTTACAAAGACATCTTAGTTTACAGGAAATAAATCAGTAAACTGTTCTGGAAAACTGACTCTTCACATTTTGAGTCTTCCATTCTACTGTAATATTTGTCTGTAAGATCCACAAAACTGAAATGATTCCCTAACATTGCAGTGCAAAAGATGAATTCCTGTGAATAATTCTTCCCAAGCAGGTGCAGTATGCACATTGTTTTGAGACTGTATCTCGTGTGATTATGTGTTATCACTTGTTTGTTTGTGTCTTTCGGCTTTTCCCAGTTAATGTTTTATCTTTGTGTTCTTACATTCTGACTTTGTTTTTGGCAGTTGGTAGTACGAATTGTTACTCCTTAGATCTTCAGTCATGATTTCTTTTTCTGGTCACTTTACTGTGCTGCCAAGGAATCCTGGCTACAAAGATAGAGTTATATCTGTATTACCTTATTTATTTTATTTATTTATTTATTTAAGTTTGATGACCGGGGAAGTCTACTGGGCCAAGAAGAGCCCGTTTTTAGTGGAGGCCCGGGGAGAAAAGCTCCACAGTAATTGCAAGTTACATTTCACATGTTACAAAAGGACATAGTTCATACAGCTAATTAAACATTTACAGATAAGCTCCATGATATTTGCAATTGGCTTGTCACAATGTTACAAAAATGAAAAGACATAATTCAATACAGAAATTTCAACATTTACATAAAGTGAATATTTTTGTTATAAACACAATTGTAGGTTTAACATTTCAAAATATATAGCTACTAGCCATTAGTAGGTTAGGAAAATATTATGCATGGAGAAGGTAATAGTATATTTGAGATTGGAGAGTATAGTACAATAGATATTAGAGAGAAAATTAGTTTTTAGTAGGGAAGGGATTGTTTTGGGTGGGATGAAGTAATAGTAGAGGTAGTTGGATGAGTCAGTGCAAGGTAGAATGAGGGGGAGTTTAAGTTGGAGAGTGGCAAGGGCATTCCCATTTGGAAGAAAGATGAAAGAGTAGCTGAGATTTTAAATTTGTATGGTTAGGTAGGTTGCGTAGGTGTGTGGGGAGAGAGTTCCACTGTTTAGCTAAGGAGTGGGACAGCAGTAGATGGTCAGGAGGTCATGCAGGTTTGTGGACCTGAAGGAGATTTTGTTTTTTGGATCTGAGTGAGTGGTTGGAAATGTAAGGTTTTAAGGAAGTAGTAAGAACTGGGCAGTTGGCAGGTTTAAAGATGAGCTTGTGGGCAATGGTGAGCTGTAGGCAACTGAGGTATCTGGTTAGTTCAAGCCAGTTGAGAGTGAGGAGGGGTGGCAGTGGTGGGATGAGTTTTTTGAATTGGTTGCAAATTTGGAGATCTTGTGGTAGCAGGATTTAAGTTTGGACCGAAGGTCAAGATGGAGACTGGTGAAAAGAGGGGCACCATACATAAGGGAGGGGAGTAGGAAGGTGGATGCAAGAGTTTGATGGGTAGAGGGGCTTAGGAAGTGGTTATACTTGTAGAGGAGATCTAACTTTTGGTGGATTTTCTTGATTGTGGAGTGGATGTGGGTATCAAATTTTAGTTCTTCATCAATAAGGATGCCAAGAAGTTTGGTGTTGGGAACAATTTCAAGGAGGGTGTTGTTTTGGCTTTGTATGGTGAATGTGGATTTGTCAATAGAGTTTTTGGTAGAGGAAAAAACATTAGTTTGTTTTTATTTGCATTTAGATGGTTAGACTGCATCCAGGTTTCTGTTTTGGAGAAGACTAGTTGGGTTTTTGGTAGGAGTTCAGAGGGGGAGAAGGCTGAGCAGATGATTGTTGAGTCATCTGCATATTGGATGATAGATGAGTCTGGGATGGATTGGTGAAAGTTGTTAATGAATAGGTTGAAGAGAAGAGGGCCAAGAACAGAACCTTGTAAGACACCTGTGGATGTGGGAAGGAAGGGGGACGTTGAGGTTTTCCATTGGACAGCTTGTTGGCAGTTGGACAAGTAGCTGGAAAACCATCTAATGGTGGTGGGAGAGAGGTGTAGGGTGGAGAGTTGGGATATAAGTAGGACGTGTGAGATGGTGTCAAAGGCCTTTGACAGATCTAGGAATAGTGTGGATATGAACTTGCCTGAGTCGCGTTTGAGGTTTATGGTTTCAAGAAAGGAAAGAAAGGCAGTCATGGTGCTGTGGCCAGGATGGAAGCCATGTTGGGTAGTGGAGAGCATATTGTTTAGTGTTAGGTGTGCCATGAGTTGTGCTTGTATTGTTTTCTCTAGTATTTTAGAAAGAGGGAAAAGGATGGCAATAGGCCTGAAGTTGGTGGTATCAGTATTTCTGCCACCTTTGTGGAGGGAGATGATGTAAGCATGGTGCCAGATAGAAGGGACATATGATTCTTGTATGGATCTGTTTATAAGAATAGAGATGGGATAGGCAATGCTGTTTGCAGATTGTTTGAGGAAGGTGGGTGGAAGGTTGTCGGGTGCATTGCGACAGGATTTGAGTTTGAGGAGAAGTCTTTTTATAGTGCTTGTGGGGATGGGCTTGAGGCAGAAGGATGTGGAGGAAGGTTGATGATTGGGGTGGTGGTGGAGGAGGGGGGTGGGAAGGAGCCTGATAGTTTAGCTGTGCAGTCTATGAAGAATGAGTTGAACTGGCTGGCTGTTTCAAGGTTGGAGAGGTTGGGGTCTGGGCAGGGTTTTCTTTGTTGCCAGGATGCAGCATGGATGAGATGGAGTCCCAGAATTGTTTTGGATTTGTTGAGTGCAAAGATTGGAGTTTGGAGTAGTGGGCTTTGCAGTCTTTAATTATTAGTCTTTTGGAGAGTTTCGTAGCTGCTTATACTCTAGAAGGGTGCTAAGGTTTTTATGTTTTTTATATTGTTTCCATTTTTGTCCCTTTGGTGCAAGGCTAGTTTAGTATCTTTTGATAACCATGGGCAAGGATTGGTTTTGATGCGTTTGGTTCAGGGGGGGGGGCTTGCTGATTGAGAAGGGTTAGGAATGAGTGATTAAAGTGGGAAATGGCATCATCTAGAGGAAGGGTCTTTAGATGGGACCAGTCAATATGCTTTAAGCATTTGGAGAAAGTTAGAGGGTTGAAAGAGGAGAGGTTGTGGGTTTGGATGTAGTGATGTTGTTTATGCAGTGGAGATGGGAGATGGTCGGTGAAGGCTGGTAGGTGATCGCTGAAAGGATCAGGTAATGTTTTGGCTTTGGTGATAAGGTTTGGATGAGTTGTTAGGATCCAGTCAATGATGATACCAGAGGTACAATCTTTATTTGGTCTGGTTGGAGATTGTATTAGTTGGGAGAAGTTGTACAGATTGATTGTGTGGGATGAGGCTTCAGAGTTAATACTGTTCCAGTTGATGTTGGTATCACCGAGTATATAAGTTTCATTTTTTATATTGGAGAACCAGGACAGGATGTTTTCAAGCGTTTTGATATTATCACCAGGGGGAATATAGAGGGGAGCAATACATATGGACTTGTGGTTGTTTATTTTTAGTAAACCTATTATAATTTCAGTGTTAGCAAAGGTTAGTATTTTATCTGAGTAGGGAGTTATGGTGTGGGAGATGGGGTAGATTATTGATACTCCACCTCCTTTTTTGTGGGCTATGTCATTGGGAATGATTTGGAAACCTGGTGGTAGGATTTCACTATCTTTTATATAGGTTTTCAGCCAGGTTTCAGAAACTGCGGCAAAGTCAGGGTGGTTATGGGAGAGCCAGGCATGGAGGTTAGAGATTTTGTTTTTTTAGGCTTTGTGCATTGAGTGTTGTAAGGCAAATGGACTTTGAGTTTGTGGGTTGAGTGGAGGGTTTGGTGAGATTGATGTTAGAGATGGGTCCAGGTTTGGAGTGGATGTCGCCGGCTAGTGAGAGAGAGAGATGTGGTGGAGTAGAAGAATGAGGCAGTGTGTTGGGCAAGGGTAGCTTGGGTTGCGTGAGAGTAGTGATTTTCTGGTGCCACATTTAAGAGGGAAGTACAGGGGGGTTGGGTTGGGAGCAGTTTTGGTTTGAAGAAATAGACTGAGTTAGAGGTAAAGAGTTCATGTGAGATGGATGAGTAGGATGGGAAGTGAGGTTGATGGTAAGATTTAGTGGAGTGTGTGTGAGAGTTATGACAAGGGTTGGGAAAAAGTGTGAGAGAGGTAAGAGAAGAGATAGAGATTAGTAGGGCAAATGGCATTATAGAGAGAGATGTTATGTAGAGCATTGTAGGAGGGGTGGATGTTTGGGGTGATGTAGATCTACAGGTGGGTGCGGTTTGGTTTAGGTATGTTGTGATTGGAGAAGTGTTGGTTGGGGAGGAGTCAGCAGATGTATAAAAGTACAAGTAGTGGGGCGGGTGAGATTTGGGGGCACGGTAGGGGAGTGGAGTGAACCCGAAGGGCAAACAGAGTGGATTACACCTTCCGGGAGGAGCAGCAGTCACCAAACAGAAAACAATCAGTGAGAATGTTAGCAACTACAGAAATAGGGCAGCCTATCATTTTGGTTTGAATGTTACCTTTCTGTTTGTTTTTATTATTTATGCACCAATGGGGAGCTGCAGTTCACTGAGAAGTAGGAAAATAATGTAGTTATGCCAGGGGTTTTAGAAAGGGACATGCAGTAAGTGCATACTACTGAGGGATGCCCATAGGACAGACAGAAACAGAGTATAGTCAGGCAGAGGTTTTTAGTATTTAAAGATGACGCCATATCTCAGGAAAGGAATAAGTAAACTCTCAAGAGGAAGAGGGAGGGAATATACAGGATTGACAGGGCTGGGAAGCTTACAATAAGATTATGTTAGGAGACCGAGAGAAGAGGGGTGCTAAGAGCCAGGGATTGGAGAAAGCTGTGAGAAAACAGGTTTGACAGGGATAGGAAACTTACACTACAGTTATGTTAGGAGAACAAGAAAAGTGGGGGTGGCTATGGACAAAGGAGAAAGCTGTGAGAAGAGAAAAACAGCCAGCTAGCCCAGGTCAGTACCTAAAGGTGTCTGTTTATCTGTGTGAATTCAAAAGCAGATTTAGTAGAGCATCAGGGAAGTCGAATATAAAATAAATGTAAAGCTTTGGGAAACTGTATATATTCGTTACAATAAACGGGAGAATTTCATTTCACTTTTTTACCAATGTACTAGAAGCATGAAATAAATAAATAAATAGATATATACATAAATACATAAATGAAACAAATAATAACAATAATAATAATAATGTGGTATGAAACAATATTTTACGAATTCAGTTAGGGAACACAAGCTTCTAGTCTAAGCAGAATTCTTGTGGCTGAAAACAGTTCATGTGTTTTCTTAGAGAATGGGCGACCTGTAGATTACACCCTGACTGGATAAGGAATGTCCTGTCTGCAGGGTGTTAATCTACAGATAACGCCCACTGAAAAATGAGTCCACCACTTCACAGCAGCATATCAACTTGCAGTGGAGCTCAAACTGAAAAAAATAATGGCGACCATTATTTTATGCTTGCTAAGCAGTGCTTTTGTTGTTTAGTGAGTGTAAAAGAAAAAAAAAGTAAGAAAAGAAAATTAAAATTAAAAAAAATGTGTGTTTATGTGTTTATATCGGTTTACTATTGAAACCTTGAAACTGCATCTATCAATCAACCAAAATGTCGGACCAATATCTTGAAAATAGCAACAGCAAACAAGCATGAAACTTGAAAATGAATACATCGACTCCCGTAGTTCGATGTATTTGGCATAGCAGGAAGTGATGTCAGTCACCCAAGCTATGCACCATAATGTACCATGACATTCTAGAGTCAATAGTACAACACTTTTACTATTTTTCAGGGGCATCCCCCATATGGGGAGCTGTGCCCCCAACACCCCCTACAAATTATATATACCAACACTACATTGAGGAAATGGGTTAATTCCCTGCTCCTCACAGAACCATAATCTCCACTCAAAATTCTCAACTCAAATACTCAAACTACACTACCCATGTGATGTAGTGTAATTGATGTATTTGGGTTTGCAAAACTGCCTCTTGGAAAACTGCAAGTTGACATTGTCATTCTCAATCTACTGCAGTTCGCAAATCTAATTGTAAACCATTTATGTCTATGTGTGAGTGTATGAATGTATGAGACTGAGAGAGAGAGATCGATTGAGCTATTATTTTATACTCACTAAGCAGCACTTCTGCTGTTTAGCAAGTGTAAAATAAATGAAAATGAAAAAAGTGTGCGTGTATGTTTATATTTCTGTCTGCATGTGTGAATTAATGTATGCATGAAAGCAGAAGAGACTGTGTGTGTGTGTGTGTGTGTGTGTGTGTGTGTGTGTGTGTTGTGTGCGTGTGTGTGTGTGTGTGTGTGTGTGTGTGTGCGCTCGCGCGTGCGCACATGAATGCATGAGATTAACCACTGTCAGCAGCAGTAGTAAAGAGATTTGCATATCTGTTGGCATTTCAGCTGAAGAAATCTGGATAAAACCTAAAATAAAGGGAGGGCAAAGGCTCAAAAATCAGAACAGATTTTAATTATTGCTCTTATAAAGTTACAAACTTGCTTAAATAACAGGATTTGTATTAGCATACATTTTCCGAAGCACAAAGTGTGTGTATGACAGAAAGAGTGAGATTGATTGACCACCAGCAGCAGCAGTAGAGGGGTTTACATACCTCTTGACCTCTTAGCTCAAGAAATGTGGATATAGACTAAATAAATGGGGAAAATGCTCGAAAAATAGGAGCAGATTTTAATTATTGCTCTTATAAAATTACAAAGTTGCTTAAATAACAGGATTTGTGTTAGGATGGATTTTCTAAAGGAAATAAAAGTCTGAAAACCAAATTTATGTCATTATATAGTGACTTCAATTCCAATGACTGGCAGCAAACTGCAGATTTTAGGAACAAGGGACCAAAAAATAAAGTAAATATCTTGATATTTTTTAAGTTGCAAAATACTTCTTCCAACACAATTTTCATATACTACAGCAGCTTTAAAACATTAGGCAGAGGAACTATTTTACATAAAAAATATATAAAAATATACTAATAAAAATAATAAGTAAGTAAAACATAATTTTGCAGACAGATCATTGTCTAAGCACAATAATACCCTCCAGTGTGAGTGTTATTGTGGAAATAATGCCCTACCAGGGATGTAGAGACCCTCTGCCTGTGGCATCAAGCCTCAGAACATACCTGGAGGGGTGTTATTTCTACAATAACACATACCCTGTTGGGCATTATTGCTTTTATAAAAAAGGTTCAGTTTCATAGGCTATAGTGAAAATGATTTTATATCCTGACAGGATATTTGAAAAAAGTATATTTAATTGTATAATTTGCAGTATAAAAATTGCCAAGCCAGCACTTATTTCTATATATAATTTGCCATAATATTTGAGTTTTTGAGAAAATGCACCACAAAATGTATTCTATCCCTAGTGCAAGATAGCTGATGCTTAGTATAACTGCAATGATATTTTTAAATATTGATTTCATCACTTCACCAGTGCAGCATAGCTAATTAAGATTTACACTGTTGTCCTTTACAACTGTTGCATGATTATACATTTTCTTTGTCATATAAGATGATTTAATTGGCTGACAGCCACTGAGACAAAAACACAATGGCAGGCCAAAAAACAAACAAACAAAAAAATAGCCAACAAAATCCTTTTAATGGGCTCCCTTCCGGAATTAATTATATTAAGATGGAGTTATTTGAACACAGCCACCGCCCACGCACACTACAGAATATTATCTTTGATTTTGTTGTATCTGGCTGCCAGCATTTTCATCCAGTCAATCTAGACCTTTAGTCAGCACCTCATAGATGTGACATTGCCAGGTTTGCCAACATTGTTCCTTACAGCTGTTTTGTCACTTAGTGAGCACTAGGTGCATTCCTTAACAGGACTATTCTACAGTTTTACTCACAGATAGAAACTCATAAATTTCAGCTAAAAAATGTGTTTCAATCTCTTGAAGAAATACTCACCGACAGTGCCTCATTTACTAATACTTGCAGGCAGTTGCATTTGCTCATCTAATAAAGATAGTGGTTTATATCAGGTACACAGCCTGGCTTATTGAAGAACTGAATAAAAAATAAGTAAGTCATCATTGTCATAGAAGAAATAAAAAGGGACAGAGCCCAGTAAAGTAAAAAAGGAAAAGCTCACCAAGTGAATGGCTATCAGTTTCTTTAAGTGGTCACATGCTATGTAATGTTAGCACTGGCAGGAATTCTAACAAATATTAATATTAAATGCTACAATTGCATGAGCTACTCAGTTGTCCTCAAGGTCACTGAGGTCTGGGAAGTGGTATCAAGGTATCAAGCTGTCCAGCACTACTGGAATGGTTTTATTGTTTACAGAAATAGAACGTATCACAGCAGGAATATGTACTGAAACACATTAATATGCCGGTCACTTCTTCACACTGGAACTCTGTCCCGAGTCTCTCATGCTTTCAAAAAAAAAAAATCTATTGTTGTTCTACAAACAAATTCTTGTTAATTTGTACCTTTCATGAACTTATGAGTAAGGGCGAGTTCCTAAAACATTATAAAATTCTTGCATTTTCAAGGGACCTTTTAATATAGTCATCTGGCAATTACAAACAAGAAAAAACTTAAACAAATGATTGTTTCCCAAGAGATTATTAATCACATCTCACTGTTAAAGGCAAACATGAGTTCCAACAGCATGTGTCCTTGAAATGTTTTGGTTCTGAATCAAAATCTATGAGCTATGTGAAAGATGTGATAACATTATGAAACTATATATAGAATTTATTGTATTTTCAAATGAAAATAGCTCAGAGTGCATAACATCAATGCAAGCTATTTGCAGTAATGAAATACGGATGCCATGGCAGAGTAAATCGTTTATTTCATAGTCATATACCTGTCCATTGTTGTTCATGAAAAAGCTATATCCTTTGAACTGTCCTTTCTACTCTGCTCTTAAATTTCTAAACTTCTTGAGGAAAGGAAATCATTTTTCTATAGCATTGTCAATAATATAAGGCTAGAAGTGCCATAAAGGTTTAGAGAAGCACACCTGGATATAGGATGAAGTATATCTTTTATCACTAAGAACTATCCAAAAATAAAAGCAATCATGTTGCATGCTTGGCCAGAGCTGTAGCAAAATAATTTTCCACACCACCATAGAAGTATGCAATAAGTAATGTCCAGTCATCCACTAACAGCCATGCCAGTGTAGGTTTTAGGTCATTTGTCATACCTTTTAGCATCACAGTAACTTACCTACCAAATGATTTGCTTTTCATAAATGCAATAAAAGATATATGTATATGTGTGTGTGTGTGTATGTATATATATATATATATATATATATATATATATATGTATATATATATATATATATATATATATATATATATATATATATATATATATATATATAAATATATAGATATATACACATACATATATACATATATACATGTGTGTGCATATCTATGTGTATGTGTGTGCATATTTGCTGGTTGGGGCATTTCTCATCATTTATTTAAATTTATACGGTTATATGACATATTCTGACCAATAGCCACAATAGTAATAATAAAATGTAAAAACTAAGATCCAAGTGTCTGAAAGCACACATGCGATCAAGCAACATGCATGACAGTTAGGCTTATAAGCAGTTACTAGGCTATTGGCCCATAGCCATTTTAAGTCTAATCAAAATATTGCTGGCATGTGTCAATATTCCAAGGAATTTTACAGTTATAAAACAGGCTTGTATACATCAAGCGTTCACTGGCTATCCCTGCCCATTAGGGTCATAAGTGCCAAACCAGGAGTAAATTTGCAATTTCCCATCCATTAGTGCAAGATGCATTTGAATAGAGCTAGGGATGAGTTTTGCTTCACATGACTAGGAAGCATGTTCCAGGGAAAGGGTAGTCTTTGAGCCACATACGTGTCCCTCCAACATGTCCTGTTTTTGTTGCAGACAAGGTTTAGCTCTTTAGATTGGGTATTTCTAATGATATTTCTTTTGTGGATGTGCAACAGATCCATCAGTGTGGGATCAGAGGGTGTCTTGTAAGCTAGGCAAGATTGCTGAGAAGCAGTCTGTAAGAGACTGACTACAGGGATAGGATTTTGAGATGGCCTGCATTCAACTTGTCTGTTCCCTAAATTATTTTTGCAAGGAACCTATGTGGTCTCTCATGCTGTTCCAAATGCCTGTTCGGGTGCATACTGTAGGCTGCTTTGTACTCAATGAATGGTCTGATGAGAGCTGATTACAGTGGAACAGTGACCTTCTTGGGCCTGGATGACATACCCGTATTTATAAGTTATGCAAAACAGAATGATTTTCACACTAGTACACATGGTGGTGGTCGAGGATCAGGTTGCTTTCAACATGCTTTCCTAGATCCCTGACCACTGTGTGTACTTTTAGGGGTATATTATCAATGTGGTAATTTCAAGGGGTGGTCATCTTTCCAAGGCGTACTATTTTATGCATATTTTCACATTGCACCTATTGTTTGTCTGTGTGAGGACCTCCTGAAGGGTATCTGTGTCTTTAGGGTATTTAATGACCATGTCTAGTTTGCATTCATCTGCAAACTTGGTCAGCCAGAGGGCCTTGACTTTTGTCTCAGCTTCAGATAAAAAGATGCACTGATCCCTGAGGTATTCTGCTATTGACTGACCTCTTTGTCTAAATGGATTCTCCTATCCTAACTTCTTGTATCCTATCAATGAACCAGCTAGCTATCCATCTGGTGACATATGGGTTTATCCCTAATTTTGCAAGTTTATCTACAATGTCCAAGTGAAGTATTGTGTCAAATGCCTTGTCCAGTTGTAGGCAGTGTGTACTGTGTTGCCCTTATCTATAGCTTTAGTGACCTTCTTGAAAACATCCACCAAGTTAAGTAGGCATGACCTGGCTTTGACAAAACCAAACTGGGTAGGGTCCATTGTCTGTAGATTTCCTATGCCATTGTTTATCAGATCTGTGATAATTCTTTCCATGGCTTTACATATGAGATTAGTCAGACTTATGGGTCTGTAGTTTACTGGGTCCCTAGATGGCCTCTTCTCATGTAGAGGGATAACCATTGCAGTTCTCCATTCACCTGAACAAAACCTGTCTGTAGGCTATGCTTAAATAAAGAGTCTAATAGGCCTGATAGGTCATGCTTTCTGCTATTCAGGATGTATCCTGGGATATTATCAGGGCCCATCAAAGAAGTGTTTTTATCTTAGAGTAGAGTGAGGACCTGTTCCCTAGTAATAGCTGGTGGAGAAAATGGTGGGGTATTTCCTGGGGGGGATGATTGGGGGTGATAATGTGTTAAAACTGGAGATACATTTATCATCCAACAAATTTGCTATATCCTTTGGCTCATTCTAGGTGATTCCATTCACCATTAATGTGGCATATTCTTGTATGTTGCCTTTAAGGTTGTGGACATAACCAAAGAACACCTTAGTTTGTTCTTAGCTTGGGATGTTATTTTTATCTTAAATATGGCGTTGGTGGACTTGCCTAGTTCCCTGATCTGTGTGTTCAGATTGATGAGGGAGGTTTTACCTTGCTGAACAATGTTGCTTCTGTTTTTGGACATCATTTTTTTTCTTTTGTTATACAGCCTATTTATACTTGGATTCAACCAGGGTGGTTTGTTTTTGGAAGTTGTCTTCTGTTTATTTTGGGTAGGTATTTACATGACTGTGCAGTGAATTATTCTGCCTAGGCAGCTTTGTTCTCAGGGTTTGGGGGGCTTGGAATTTTCCTTCTCTGTCACTTAGTAGGAGGTAGTTAGCCTTGAAATGTTCTGGGGTAAGCTGGGGTCCCGGGTTAAATATCTATTTCAAAGGGCACAGCTTTGTGGTCTGACCTGACAAATGAGGACTTTACATTAGGAGAGTGCATCTATCAAAAGGTCAGTGGTAATTTCATCTGTTGAGCATGCAGAGTAGCTGTGCTAGGGTGTTTGTGATAGCAAAGTTCAGGAATCTTTGGGCCTGCATGTTTGAGGTTATGTGTGATTCTAGGTTAATATTAGGCACACCTCTCAACTGTCCAGATTTGTGCAGAATGCCCAGATTTTTGTCTCATATTTTTGGACTGTTTCTCCAAAAAATGTGTTTTTTTGGAAAATCACTAGCAAATCATTGAGGACTAAAGTATAAAAAAGACAGACATTTTGATTTTTAGACTTCATATCCTTTATAAAATTTATGCTAATGCAAAACCTGTTATTCTATCAACTTTCTAAGTTTGTAAGTGCAATATTTAAAAATTATCCCTATCTGTCCTCCCATTCATTATGGCTTTGTCCAGACTTCTTGCTCTAAGATTGAGAGATATGATGTTGGGGTAGTTAAAGTTACCCAAGAATATTGTATTAGGTTGAATGGGGAGTGTTTCTAGTACATACTTGGTATGAGCTTCTTGGATCATGAAAAGGGACTTATAGATTGAAAGGATATGGTACAGGATTTAACTTGTGGTAAGTTGAACATTGAGAAACTTAATTGTATCGTTCTGCTTAATCAGCCTTGGGCTGTGTTCATGTTTGATGTAAACTGAGACTTCTTCATCTTTAAACCCTATCCATGCCTTAGCTGGTCTGAAAGTATGGAAGGCATTATAGCCTTGCACTGTAGGGGTGCCCTCTGCAGCTTTAAATCATGTCTCAGCAACTGCATAGATGTCTATATTCTTCAGGATAAGGAGAGCTTTGACGGAGTGACGTTTCCTATTTAGACTCCTGGCATTGAGCACTAACACCTTTCGATTATTCTAAATTGGTTTAGCTATGTTGCTAGGTTTATTAGGCTGACTGCCTTAAAAAGGCACTATAGAGACGGACAAGATTTGAGCCAATATTTGAAAACTTAGGCAAGACAGGTGCAGATCACCCCTGGGAAAGCAACATGGTTTGCCTACCATATCCTCCCAGGCAGACAACTATTGTACCAGAATGGAGTGATGCCAAAAACTAATCCAATTATTAAAGTCAGTGATCTTCTGTTGGTACTGTGGCATCATCCTTGGAGAAGGTAGAATTCTGATCAATGTCAGAATCATACCAGTCTGAGTTGCATACTCTGAGAGCTGTATCATGTCTCTCTTCATACAGGCTAAGGAGGTATGTATCAGGTCACTTACACCCACACAGACTGTACTTACTTGTGGTGTAGTGACCAGTGTGCATGTGTAATCTAGAGGATCATGGCCCCTGACAGGCAGCTGACCGTGACTCTCTCTTTGCTCAGCCTGGTGTATGGGACATCTCTGTCTCTCACAGCATAGTCTTCTATGAGTAAAATATTGTGGTGTGGTGGTTTGCCTTATAGGCTTTGAGGATGAGACACCTTGTGATGATGCTATAGTGTCCTAGTGTGTTTGTCCTAGGTGCTCTAGTGGTCACTGAAGATATGTGTTTGTTTTGTGTGTGACATCTAGGAGGCCTTTGAGATTTTGGAAGATTACATTTAAGAACTTCAGCATAGGGGACTATATATCTGGTTCATACTACATGTAGTGGATGTAGTGTGTGTTACTGCCAACCTGTTTTGTATTGTTTGAGTTGGTGAATGAGAGTCTTGCTTCCAGTGACATTGTGTAACTACCTCTCTCACACACTGTGTCAGTTTTCTGTAGAATTAGGGGTTGTCAATAAGCAGGAGACAATATGAAACTACAACTCCATGGTTATGGATCTTTACTTAGTGCTTTTTTACCAATGGATGGTGCAAGAGGGGTTAATGGCTGGCTACTAGGTTGCTACTTGTACTTGCAGGGCTGTGCTCCACAACTTGAAAGCCAGTTGCTGTTTACACAACTAAGTACTGAGGAGATATCTGAGGTAGTCTTTTACAAGGAAGATTTTAATTCAAAGTGCTTTAGACTATACAGTACAGTGTAAGATGCCACTGCACAAACACCGACTTTATAGCAGAACTGCTAAAATAAATAAAACAAATCCCTCTGGCCTATGACCAAATCGCACTAAAGGCTAACCAAAGTGACTCCCAGCTTGGAGCCTGATCAGGCAGGCTACTTCCCATTGGCCACTGGAATGCAAGCCTAATCCCTTCTTAATGTAGAATTCCTTTAGCAGGTCCAAAAGTACAGGACTGCAACAGTTAACTAACAGCAACAAATACAAAGTAGCAAATGACATTCTAACACTGACCGGAAGGCTTCTTAAAAGTGCAAATCTTGGTGACCAGCAAACAGTACAATATTAGTGCACTTTAAAAATTATTTAGAGTGCAAAAGTCAAGCACAAATAAAGTAAAAATAAATCAGTAACACTCCAATACAGTTAAATGAAGTGCAAACCCGTAAAATAAATTTCTTATTTGTCAAGGATGCAGGATTAATTTTGGACCTTCTCAGAGTGTGGCAAGGATGCTAAGCAGATTGGAGTTCTGCAAAAATGTATTCAAAGTGGTGCAAACACATTGATTTTATAGCATCACAGAAAACTGTTGAAATAAACAAAATGCCCTCTGGCCAATCAACAAATCAGACCAAAGTGACTAAAATTGAGTTAAGGGCCATCAACGTTATTTCATCAAGACTTCATTAGAACTGGTATGAAACACTTAAAAGTGATTTAAAACCACATGAGCAGATTAGAAACAGTCTCTAAATCAAAAGTAAAGAAAAGCAATTAGGACATTTTACCATATCATAAAGAAAATTGGTCATGATAACAGAACAGTGGGGAGTCTTATTGGGGATCTAGAGAGAAAGGGAGACACCAACCCCAGAATGACTGTGATCTCTGTGTGCTCTTAAGGGAAATTGTACTTTACTGTGTGTGTACTTGTTATCCTCCCCAATGTGCATGCCCCTCACTGGTGCTAGTGGTGAGGATTGAGGCTCCTTGATTGCTGGGCCAGTGGGTGGGCGTCACACTTGTGAGCAGATCTGTTGCTGGCTCATCTAGCACCAATGACACGCCCATATCTGGCACCCCTCAACACGAAAGTAAAGAGCAAAAAAATGGTCTGTCCCTGTGTTCTGACACTACTCACCTAAGGACCTAATGAACATGAAGGGCCAAGTCCATTTTTCCTAATCTGCACCTCTGAAACTCAATATAGAAGTGGAAAAAATGGTCCTCTACTTCAGGACCGAAAGAGCTAAGAACTGTGGTAAACTGCTTACCATATTTGTATAGCAAGCAGCTTGTTACACCATACATCAGACAGTAAATGCTTAAGCAAGCACTCCAGTCCTGACTGCAAAAGCAGTTTAGGAAATGAAATTCGTACTGTACCACCAGTTGATCAGCATCTGCGAATCATGCCCCTAACACCTTGCACCGAGGGCTCTTGTCCCCCTCTCCTCAACCTTATCTAAGCCTGTGGTTGTAAAGATTGTGTTATAGCAGTCGATCTGCATGTGCAAGTATTCATGGGTTATGGCTCGAGTAGGGGTTAGGTAAGAGAAATAAATTCAGTGCTGTGCATGCTTGATGATGGCTGTGTTCTGTGTCCATCTGTCTTTTGTAGTGGTACTGTTAGGGAAGGGGTTTTTACTTATCTAATGTGTAGGGTTGGGTTTAGGGCCAGGGCAGTGGTAGGGTTAGGACACATGAGTAAGGTGATGCAGCGGGGTGAAGCCCCATAGATCTTGAAGAAACAGCTGCTCCTCATGTCTTATTTCCTTTTTTTTCAGACAAGCAGCTCATCACAGTACCAAACACAAGGGTATATGTCATCTGTAGGGAAATGATGCTATTCTGGCAACCAGCTCTGGACAGAGTCATTCTTCTTTCAGCAGTTCACCCGGCTAAGAAGGTGAATGACGTAGTGGAGCCAGAAGCTTACCCTTCTGCCCTCTTCTGGAGTCTCTGATTCAGATGATATGTTTTATCAGGGTCTCCCAGAAGTTCAGCACTTCTGCTAGTGAGAAGACTGCAGCCTTCCACTTCCTGTATTTGATACATGCAGACAGGAGTACTGGTGGATACTTCCTCCTTCACATGATATGGGAAATTCCCGTATCATACTCCTGAGTCCATATCTCATCACAAAGTTTAAGGAAGAAAGAACAAAACTCATTCTTGTTGCCTGATGGTGGCAAGGAGGACAGAGATACAGGACCTGAAGAATCCAGCAATACAGAAAACTTCTCAGGGACATGTTTTAGGTCCTGAAGTATCCAGCTGTATGGAAAACTTCCCAGTCCTAACCAGAGATATTTCTCACAATTGTGGGGACAATGGGTTCCATTTCAGGGAATGGCTCCTAATTTAAATCCTCCATATTCCACTGGATTTGTCAGCTGGGGTCTTAGAGGTGAAATTGTCAAGAAACGCTCCCTTTAGCAGTTATACGCCATCAAGTTGAAACTGCTCTCAGTCAGTTTGCAGTAGTATTGTATACCTCTCAACTGTCCAGATTTGTAACTCATATTGTTGGTTTAATCATCATAAAATGTATGGTTTTCTGGCAAATTAATGAAGATTGACGTCACTAACTATTGACATACATTTGAGTTTCAGGCATCATATCCCTCAAAAATGTATGCTAACACAAATCCTGTTGTTCTAGCAACTAAGTTTATAAGAGCAATATTTAAAATTTGTCCTATTTTTGGGCCTTTGACTCCCAATCATTTTAGGCTTTGTTCAGATTTTTTGCTGTAAGAGGTTGAGAAGTATGTATCCTGTCCAACCCTAGTTAGTTAACTTGCAGGTAATTTTGGTATACCTCACATGCAGATACAACTTGGGCTTTGATTACTCCATAGATAAGCTGCATGTATCCTTTTTCTCTGCATTGCAGCTTTGTGTGGACAGACAGATAACTGTCTGTTGCTACTGCCTACTCAAACAGTTCTTAAAAAGAGGTGCAGACCTCTATCCTTCTTTAAAGAACCCTTTCTCTCTGTGCAACCTGAAGTTCATGACAGACACACAGACTTGCCTGGCCACTGCTTAGCCTGTTAGTTCAGTTGCCTTAAAGTTCACTTCTAGGACAGTCCTATTTTGATAGCCATCACCTCCACAAGGTGTATCTTAGAGATTCATGCCCTTTTGTGTAGGGAATAATCTGGTCTATCACAAAGACATGATCACCCTGAGGATTAACCTTCATTCCCTCCTTAAGGCGGATTTAGAGAATTCCTGTTACTAGTCCATTAAAATCTTGGTTTTATTTATGATTGCAGAAACTTAAGACAGAAATGGCCATCCCCATCCTGGTTGTGTATTGGCAACTCAGATTTTACTTGAAAGAGGTATATGAGTTTTGGAAGATGGAACAACTCTGCATCTCCATTTCTCTATATTAAGCAGATATTTTCCAAATTGATTTACAACTGCGTTACATTTTGCCACCAGTCAACTGCTCATTGGCAAATACTTATATCAAAGTATACTCTGTTATATTAATGGTTGTCTCCAGTCTTTGCTTCAGAAATATCTTAGCTTTTAGCATTGTGCTGTAGCCACTTGGTCTTCACTTCATTTCTCAACCAACTTTATTTTCTCAATAGCAACTCAGGAAGTCAGGCAACATGTGGGAAGTCAATAGTCCAAGACTCAGCTATCTGTGCTTGGTGCTTGTGTGGTCTTCTTTCTCCTTCCACCATGGAGGTACTGCTTGGGATTTGGGAGGGTCCCTGACATTAAATACAACAAATACATGTCAGATGATCTGTGTGAGGACCTTCCTTGATAGTTCAAGAATACCCTTCTTCCAAGCCCCTGCAGGTCAACAGTGTTCCATCAGCTCTTACTCTTTGAATGTCCTGTACATCCTACAGGTATGTATTTTAGATTAGTTGCTTAATAATTCTGCTTGTCAGACATACACTGATATTTCTTCATTTGCAGGAAGGTGCTCACTGTTGGCATGGGGTGTGTATGTGTGAAATGACTTTTAAGGAACAGAGCCATAAATATGGTGGGGTAAAGAAGCAGCCACCCTAGGCATAGGCTGTTAGTGAGTGTTATTGCCAGGTGCCGAAGGTGCATGAACAGAGCACCAGCATTGATTAATAAAGCTGTGAGAATACCATGGGTTTATAAATTAATGTCAATACTACATTTGTACTGAAGCATTTTGTGTGGTCTGTTTGTTAAAATGTTAGTAAGCAGCTTGTTACAGTTACAGAAGAGCAGAAGGTTTTTTTTTTTTTGTCTTCAAGTATAGTTGAGGGGGGTGTAAAGATGTGAGGTAATTCCAGCTATGCCAGGAGAAGTAAGAATGTAAGTAGCCATCCCACAACAAAAATGTCACCAACAAAACGTCTATACATCTTCACATGTTTATTGTATTTATGGCTAAACAGATGTTTTGTTTCCCAGTAATATACTGTCAAATTTGCACTTTTTTTGTGGGATGGGGAATTACATTCCTTATTAGATTTTATACAGTATTTGGGAGAAACAACTGATTTTTTAAAGTTTACCACAGTCTATTCCCTTGATTGTATAGAATTTCTAGATGTAACAGTGTACAGAGATGAAATGGGAGCTATAAACACCAAGCTCTTTCGAAAGACATGTTGGAAGAATAGTTTATTAGAACACAGTAGTATACATCCGAGACACATTTTTCCAAACATAGTTAAAGGACAGTTACATAGGGTGAACAATATATGTAATACAGATAAGGATAAAGAGGAAGAGATGGGTTTAGAAGACATGTTTGACAGAGGGCATGATAAATCTAGATTAGAAAATGTTAAGGAAGGGTTGATGCAGAATAGCAGCTGCAATAATGGCACAGCAGTGAATATATGGAAAAATACACACAACAGGAGAAATAAGATATGTTTCATGACTACGTATGCTAATAATAGTAGCAAGATATGTGTATTGTAAGAAGGAATTGGCATTTTTTGACTGGAGATAAAGAAACACAATGTTATAGGACAGCCTCCCAATTTTTATATATAAAAATAGTAGGAATCTGAAATACCTTTTGTGTAATGAAAGACAGAATACAATATCATATACACATAAAGTAGGAATGTTTCCCTGCAGAAATTGTAGGATGTGTGAAGACATTAATAGAGTGCAGGAATTTAAACATCTATTTTTGCCTTTTACTTTTGTTGCTAGATTCTATGCCACATGCAATAGTTCTAATTTAGTTTATTTAGTGGAATGTAAATATTGTAATTGTTTTTATGTGGGTAAAACCCAGAAAAGGCTTAAAGATAGAGTTTATCAGCATATATATGATATAAGAAATAAGAATAAATTGAATACTTTAGCCAAGCATTTAATGGAGTTTTCCACACATAGCTTTACTTTGAGAATTTTACAATTAGTTTCTCTTGACAAAAGGTGAGGTGATTGCAATAATCAAATAGAAAGGACAGAATTAAAATGGATTTTAAGGTTGCAGGCACGCATATATCCTGGTCTGAATAATTATGTGAGTATCAAACCGGAGTTAGTTGCCCGCCCCCTTAAGTGAAAGAAAGTGAAAGAAATGTGAACATATGACTTGATTAAGTGTTTTAATCATTTTAATTGATTTTTCCAATAGTTCTAACTTGTATAAATGGTGTATTAGTATGCTAAGCTGTATTAAGGACTTGAGAAAGCGTAGGTTAACTACGTGAAAGCACTTCTCTACAATAAATTGTTTTTTACTGGAGTGATGATCTCCTGAGTTCTCTTTCTCTGATAATTAGTATTTTTATGTTCTTTTATTATTTATTATTAAATATATTTAAACTTTTCATTGTGGCTGGTCTTTTAGAGGATATTTTAACCTTTGAGGGTACTTATATTTATTTGGTGGCGCTGTGGCCACTCCTGAAATCCTTGCTGTTTGGTCAACATTACCATTTGTATTAATATTAATTTCACTCAGTATAGTTGGGTACCCTTGTAAGAGACTTAGAGTAGCTGGCTTTGGAGTGTCCTGGTGGTAGCATCTGCCTTATAGTCTGAGCAGAGGGGCATAGCTAATAAATCTGTGCCAGCCTTTCCCAGATGTACGTGTGTGTGTGTGTGTGTGTGTGTGTGTGTGTGTGTGTGTGTGTGTGTGTGTGTGTGTGTGTGTGTGTGTGTGTGTGTGTGTGTGTGTGTGTGTGTGTGTGTGTGTGTGTGTGTGTGTGTAAATCAAATCTCAAACACTGTGCATGTGTCAGCTACTTGTTGCAGGGACGCAAAGCACTGGTTTCACAGAGAGGGTGGTGGAGAACTTGGCCTGGGACACTCAGAGGAAGACTCAACTCTATAGCTGTGCCACTGGGGTGTCTTACCGGGAGAGAGAGGGGGAGCCCAAACCCCAGACTGAGTGTGTTCCCTGTATGCTCTTAAGGGAATTGTGCTTGGTGCAGAGAGCTGCATCTGGAAATACTGTGTGTATCTATCTTTGTTCCAAAGTGAATGTCTCTCTCCGGTGTAAGTGGTGAGAATTCAGGCTCCTTAAACACTGGCCCAGAGGAGGGGACATCACAGGAGGCTCCAGGATGAGGGACTGTACATGATTCTAGATCATCTAGCTATGGTTCTACCAGGAAAGCACTTGCTTATTGTAACAGGTACATTGCAGTATGGCTTATTTCAGTGTGAGTGCACACATCACTATGCATGTTGGATTTTGGCTGAAATAAATATTGAATTCCAGTTGGTGGAGAAGGAATTTTCAGCCAAGGACTCACTAAGGCTAGTTCTCTATTCATACCATATCTATTTTGAATTATGTAGTATGAGGTAGCAATAATGTGACTTTTCCCATGGTAAAGCCACACAGTTCAAGTATGCTAATGGCTGCACTGGTAAGTTTTGCCTATTGGGTATATGAAACTAATCTTGATCTGAAGGATATGAATCCTTCCAAATCCAGAGTCATGACAGCCAGTCCTTAATCTCTCCCCAAGGAAAAATTTTCAGCTCCTAGATGCCTAATTCCTTGTATAAAATTAAATATGTAGGACTCATTCTTAACCTGGATCCATCTCACATTGCTCATATATCCCCACTGTCAAGAAGGGTCACCAACAGTTAAGCGATCTCTAAGGGGTCAGGCAACACCATACCAAGACAGCAAAGTTTAGCATCATACATTCCATGCTCTTACCTCATCTTCTGTCTTGTAGTGTGCAGCTGTGTAGTCTACAACTGAATATTTTACAATGTCTGTCTACAGTATACAATAATATTGCAAGTTTCTCTGCACCTTCTAAATCTCATTATTTATGTATAATGCATTCACTTTCCAGGTTGAGGTGGCTCTCTTTTTCAAACAAAATTTGATCAATTGTGCCTTGCATTCTACAAAGACCATAGTACCCCAGGGAAAAATCTTCAATAACACCTAACCAGTCAGGACTACATGGTATAAATATAAGTTTAAAACGACAGTGCTAAAGAACTTTGTCATGGGCTCAGTAATTCTACATCATAAGTTTTCTGAGTATGAAACCTCTCGACCATTACAGATTAAGGGTCATACCTGCTATAAAACTTTGGAACTTGGCTTGATTTTTTTAATCAGTCTCCAAGCTGCATTACTGCAAAAAGAACTTCATAACTTTTTGACCTGTATGTTATATACTGGTCCATTAATGTCATCGCCTTGTCTGCATACACCTACTCTGGCTGTTTGAGTATTGACACTGCTGCATACACTAGTGTAGGCTTAAATGCTGTTCCATAATCATGGTAATCAGCAGGGGACTACAACTAAAAATGAGAAATGATAATGTTATGCATGTACCTAGTATTATTAATGTTCATGGTAATAGGGATGAATGTGATAAAAAAAGATGTTATTTAAGTGGTAAAACAGGGCATAATGCAGAAAATGTGATTTAAACTGCAAAAAATGTGGCAATACTAGCTATACATGGCTAGAATATGAAATGAATGTGCAAGAAAATGAAAATGAAGTTATACAGGAGAAAGAGATAGAAGAATGTGTTATGCAAGAAAATGTACAAAAAGATGTGACTAATAAAGATGTTGCACATGAAGCTGAAGAAAGTAACAAGGAAAAAGAAACAGAGGAGACAAGTGAGGAAGGAGCTGACTGGCGTACAGTAAGAAATAAAAAGAATTTGATAGGGAAAAGAGTTAAAGAAAGGAAAAGAACTTTCAGAAATATATTAGAGAAAATAAGAAAGGAAAGGGATACAAATTTTATTATACTAACTGTTCTTAAAAGCTGAAAATATTAGCTTTAAATGTGAAGAGTATGAAAAATTTTAAGAGGAGAATAGCCCTAGGATTCAGCAAGCTCTGCACAGCGTGCAGGAATAGTGCAAGAGCTGCTGCAAACAATATGGCCGACAACGATCCAGGAACGGGCTCCCGGGACGTGCATGAGCACTCCTACACTATTCCTGCACAGACACAGCTCCTGTATGCTAATTACCCCATTTGCTGGTGAAAACCATGCAAATGAGGTGAATTAGCAATCCAAGAAGCAAGCAGGTGTCGGTGCAGGAATAGTGTAATCTGCAGAAATGTATTCGGTTACTAACCGAATACATTTCTGCAAATTACAAAATGGAGGCATGACAGCTCGAAAGAAAGCATGTATTCAATGTAGTAGGCATGCCAAAGGTCAAATATATGGCCATTGGCATGGGAAATAGTTGCAAAATTATAAAAAATAACTTTTTTGGGGGCCAATTTCGGCTGTTTAAGCGTAGGGCAGCAGTGCGCAAACGAGATCAGCCCAAAAATAAGGAAAAAAGTTGGAAATAAGCTTTTAAATCCAAATCAGCATTCTGCCATAATGGTTAATGGCATGCATAAGACAACAATACCACGGAATAGTGGTTGCTAAGGGGGAAGGCTGAGTGTCAGTTTTGTAACCATGCATTAGCAGTCAGTTTTATGTAAATGAGGGCATTGATATTGAATCACAGATTTCCCCTCAGTGTTAGCTTGCACCAAACCGTGTAGGTGCAGCAACACCATGGTATAAGCATAAGAGGTGGATGACCTCATAAGGGGGAGTGTCATGCATGCTGTAAGCTTATTGGAGATCTGTGGCCCATGTTTACCCTTAGCTAAGCACAGCTAAGGAAGGGGGGGTGTCTCTGAGGCTGCCTAGCAGTGTTTACATTGCCTAAATGGGTGTGCATGCCGCACACTGGGTTTAAAAATAAAACAGAAAATAGTAGCTATGTTCATTATGTGCGCCGCACCTCGGGGCTTAAACGGGAAGGCAATGTGAAGGGAAAACAGCAGTAGGATGGCAAGCAAGGAGAACTACCATAGCTGGCAGGTGAAATGTATCAGAATCAGCCAATTACACAGGCAGCAGCTCAGCCCAGCACACTACTATAAACTATGCAAACACCTTTCATACTGTTTCTTTCCGACAAACTCTATACCACCGGTGTACACAGAAGGGGAAATTTTGCCTGACAAAACTAACAAAACTAACAAAATGATAGGGGCTGCTGTCGCTCTCATACATCAATATGTGGAAGAGGCTGAGGGTGGTGAGGATGAGAATGCTGATGACCAACCCACAGTGAGGAGAAGGAGAAGAGTGTACAGACCCATGGTAACCTACCAGTGGCTGCATGAGCTGGAGATAATGGAGCACTATAGGGTGGACAGGGACCTCCTACAGCAAATTGTTGAGCTGTGCCGGCCACGCCTCACACACAGAACCAACAGAGGGGAACCCATCCCAGTGAATACCAAGGTATGTGTAGGGTTAAGAATACTAGCCACAGGTACTTTCCAAAGGCCAACTGGGGATATCATGGGGATCTCACAGGCATCAGCATCCAGGGTACTCCATCACTTGCTGGATAACATGTGAGCACATCCTGGTGAGCACATATATTTCATCACCCATGATGCGTTGACCAGCAATATGCATCTCTTCCACCAAATAGCAGAATACCCTGAGGCAGTGGGTGCTATAGACTGCACATACATACACATCAAAGCACCACCTGGTGAGCAGGGTAGGGTCTACATAATCTGCAAGGACTTCCCCTCCATCAACTGCCAAGTCATGTGCAATGCCCAGGGCATTATCTTGAATGTGCGTGCTGGCAGCCCTGGAAGCTATAACGACTCCCACATCTGGCATATGACACAGATGTGCAAGAGATTTGCCAGTGGGGACATCCCATATGGTCACATAGTGGGGGATGCTGGTTACGCACTGGAGCTGTGGCTGATGACATCCATCAGAAACGCACACACACCAGAACAAGAACTCCATAATGAGGCACATGCACAGAGCAGAATCATAATAGAGCATGTGTTTGGAATGCTCAAGTCACGGTTTCGGTGCCTGAACATATCCGGTGGAGCCTTGCAGTACTCTCCAGCTACGTGTACACAAATTTTCATAGTATGCGACATGCTACATAATATGATCTTGCTGAAACAGCTGCAGCAGGAACAGCACAGGGCAGGGCCACACAACCCCCCACCATTGCCAAGGTCAGCACAGGCACAGAGTGACTCCAAGGAGGAACAACCTGTTCCTGCCCATGTAGGCAGAAGGAGGCATGCCCAGTATGCCCAGACTTTGGCAAAGAGGCAACTCATAGCACATACTCTGACACAGTAGGGACCAAGGGAATGACATCTCTCTCTGACTCGCACATACAGTAAAAGGGATGCCAGACATGACACTCTCTGTGCGTTACCATGTATAGGGAGTGTACTATGTGCAGTCGACATAGTCAGCCCTCCAGCACCATCCTCAATATTGGCACAGCCACAAGGTAAGTCACTCTTCCTATCAGTTGCTGAATGGAGTAGTATGTTCTGCTAGTTGTATCTATGGTATGGATGTGAGTATGCAAGGGAATCTGTTGGCTGAATGGGATGGCAGCAGATAGTGGACACCTATATGGGCAGCATGAAATCCATAACAAATACTGGTGTCAACAAAGTAGGCAATACTAGACAAGGTGACAAATCCCACTGCAGTACTTGTGGTGGCCCAAATGTGTGTCCATAGGACACACACATGCATGTCAGTGAGGCTCACATACCCAACAACAGCCTCAGCCAGCAGGAGAGGTGTAGCTGACCATAAAGAAAGGCTGTGCTAAGGCCTCCAATTGATGGCAATGGAGAACAGCCCCCCTCCAGACCTACACAGACAGACTACAACAGGTCTGGTAGTTGTATGTTAGTTGTGAAGGGTGAGAAGTCTGAAACTGAAATATAGGTCAATAAAACCTAAGATCTGTACTCTACTGATATGCCTCTAGTCTGCATGATAGGTCAGAATACAAAATGAAATGGAAGCCAACAGAGTAGCTGAAATACCAGTACAGTCATAGCAAATGTTTACAGTTGTCAGGTGTGCCCCCTCCCCACAATCCTATGTAGAAATGTAGTAACATGTATGTGTGAGTTTAACAACAGTGGGCCACAGATTACCTGGGCTGGCCCAATTTACAGGATAGATTGTTGCATGTGTACAATATGCAGGGGTCTGTGTGTTAGGTTGTTGTGTGCTCTATATTGCGTGGAAGTGGTCAGCATGTAGGTATGGAGGGTTGTGTCTTGGTGGCCTATGGCCAGTACTGTTGAGGACAGGGCTATGTTCTGAAAACTGCAGTGCCAGCCACAATGCATCCCAGCAAGACCCAATTCAACAGTCATCCATACTCAATGTTCAGATGTCAATCTCTGTCACCATCTGAAAGATGGACATGCCATGAATGTGGGCCTAGACATACACACAGTACACAGGTGGAAGTACCCCAGACAGAGAGTGTATAAAATGTTACTGTCAAATGGACACACCTTTGGAATTGTACATACAGGTTAGCAGCACATTAGTTGTCTGCATAGTATGGAATACTGATGTAGTCTGGCCATTCGCTGGCAGACCACAAAAGGCACAGTTATGAAGTAATGAGAGACTGCCTATGTCCCCACACAAGGCAGCATAAGGGGAATGCCCCAGGTATATCTGTGAGTCAGCTGCAAGAAACCTCCATATCACACATGCACTCAGCTCACCCCACCATCAGCCACAGGTTTATCACAGGTCATATCCCTGCTGTTGGGAATGAGTACAGTATGACCCCCACTTCTGTATGGGAATACCTGCAGAATGCAGCATGCTGAAGAAGTGTCCCATGCAGGTGTGCCCCTAGCTGTAAGCAGCACCTTGCCAGCATCCACAACAATGGATTAATATGGACAGGAACTATTGCCATTAACACTTCACACACTTACCATGTCACCCCAGGGGAATCCAGTGGCTCACAGCCTGTGACTGTAGGAGTGACAGAATGCACTGGCCTGCTACAGATGGCCTGCATCACTACATTTCTTCTTCAGATAAATTTTTGTAATAACAAATCTGTTCAAGAGGCGAAAATGATGAATAAGGACAGTTTGTCAGGGAGTATGGGGGACAAAGAGGTATTTCCAGCAGTAGATATGGCTGGTACAGCCATTGAACAAAGAAACAATTTGAATGAGGCTGGAACTAGTTACGCTGAAATAGTCATTTCATCAGATGAACAAGATAAAGGCCCTTTTTAGAAAGTGGTGGCATCCAAAAAATGGACTACCAAGTCGTACAACTCCACTCAGCAAAAGGGGAAGGGGAGAGGGAGGAACAAACGAAGGTGGTAACTACAGTCACTACAAGTGGTTTTGATGTTGACATTTTAAATTTATCTGATACACCCCTTCCTTCAAAAGTAGAAAATTTACTAAGGAAAGGTTTTTCCTTCATCCTGGCTTGTGGGATGAACGTAGGTAAACTGTTGGTGGATTTTAGATTATTTTTAAGAAAGCTCAACCTTAAATACATAATGCAGGATGTTGGTTTGAATGAGTGAACACACACACTAAACCCAGCACATTCAATCCACCCTTGCTTAACACATTGCAGGTGTTTCAGAACATTTGTGAAAGCGAGTTTAGAAGAATACAATGTGACAATGGTGTAAACAATTTATCTGAAGAAGAAATGTTGGCTCTAAAAACATTGACCAGAAATCCTGACATTAGAACCATGAAAGCAGATAAAGGGGGTAAGATAGTAATTATGAACAACAAAGATTACTAGCAGTCTATAGGTTCTATGTTAGATGATCAAAACACATAAAAGAAGGTCAATTTTGAGCAAGTAGGACATAGTTTTAAAAGATTAGACACACTTTTGTTCGACATGTTTTGTCAGGAAGAGATAGACAATAGGGAATATGATTTTTTACTTGTGGAACATCCAAAAATGGCAACATTTTTTGGTATTCCAAAAATACAAAACAATGACAAACATCCACCATTTAGACCTATCATTTCAGCCAAACATTCAAAGACTGAAAATATTTCTATTTGGTTAGATAGTGTTCTAAACCCAGTTGTTCAGAAGTCAGAACATTATCTCAGAGATTCTTGGCATTTGCTTGAAATTTTGAGAGATTATAATACATCTAATAAAGCCATATTTTTGGAACATTGGATGTGAGGAGTTTATATACTTCTATAAATCAAGGAAAAAGGTCTTGAATATATGAGGGAGCATTTAACTGGAAATACAGGGTTTTCAGGTGAGAAGATTAACACCATTTGTATTTTAATGGAGTTAGTGTTGGATAATAACTATTTTAGATTTAATAAAGTACTGTACAAACAACTCTCAGGTATAGCCATATGGGCAAGAGTTGCTCCAGCTTTTGCCAACTTAGTCATGGCAAACTCGGAACAGAAATTTCTCAAGTCACATTCCAGTTTTAGTAAAGTGGAATTATACTATAGATACATTGATGATTTGTTTTTTCTGTGGTCAGGTGACTACTTAGAATTTGTAGAATTGATCACACATTTGAATAATACTACTGATTTTTTATTTTTCAAAATTGGTGGGTTTTGTGAAAATATTAATTTCTTAGATTTAGCTTTAAGTATAGACAATGGTACAAGACATTTTAAGAGCAAAATATTTAGAAAGTCATGCTTTGCAAATCAATATCTACATAGGGACAGTTTGCACCCCTTTCATATGAAGAAGGGAGTCATCAAGGTCAGATTATAAGACTAAGTAGGTTAACTTCAGAAGAGGACATTTTTGCTGTAGAATTATTATTTTTAAGATCATTATTTATAGACAGAGGATATGATTCAGGATGGCTGAAGAAAATAGAAAGTGAAATAACAAGTCTTAGAAATGGGGTAGCTAAACCTATTTTACACTCGAGAGATTTCATGGTGGACCCCCCGGACATTAGTAGAAGGAGTAGGTATATAAACACTAATGAATTCCAAATGGCATTTCCTTTACCTATAGTTAGAGAAATGTGGAACATTAAACACATTATTGAGAACAACTTGAGAATTATTCTTGGAAATAAGGAATTGGCTTCTATTTTAGGGGTGACACCTAAATTAACTTATAAAAGAATCACCAATATTAAGTTGATGTTGGAATCAACAAAAGATGTAGATATTAACAATGATTGAGCATGCTCCAATAAGAAAGGAACTTTTGGTTGCATGAATTGCAAACAATGTAGATTCATTAGCAACTCATCTTTTGTAATTGTGGAACATATGAGACACACTTTTTGGGCAAGAAAGTACTATAGTTGCAACAGTGAATGTGTGGTTTATTTAGCCACTTGCACAACATGTAAATTACATAGGATAAGGAAAAGAAGAGAAGTCTAAAACGTAGGATATACAAGCACATCTTAGCTATAAAGAAAAAAGATAAGACCAATTCATTATCTAGACATGCACTTTCTTGTACTACATTCAAAAAGTTTGAGTTTTTTGTTTTAGATAGTGTTGACAAAGTTTTATTAGCCGGGGATATAAACAATAGATTGGAATGCAAAGAGGCATTCTGGCAGCTCCTAGTTGGAGCAGATGTATCACCTGGCTTAAATGAAGTTATTAACTTGAAATGTTTTTAATGTATAGATGAAGTATGTATGTTGAATTGAGTGATATTAAGTAGGATTCATTATTTAACTATTATACACACATGTACATATTTTTACATGTTTATATGTTTTTTTTGTTTTGATTCAGAACATTAATGATTTTTTCATTGCATCATTTCCTGTTATTTAATTTAATTTATTATAAAAGGAAGGGTTGGGTTGATGTATGTTTTTTCTGATGAAGTTCACGTTATTAAAGTGAATGAAAGCGCTAAGTTTATTTGGTTTGTGGACTATACATATCTGTCAGTCGCAGATGTCTGTGCACACACACCACATTGCACGCCATTCATGCTTTGCACACACATTGGATAGGAACACTCAAACATATCCAAGGCCAACACACTATAATAGGTCAAACATATGCGCACAGAGATGTGTTGACGTCAGTCACCTTGAAATACCCCTTTGGAGAAGGGCCAGCCCTATAAGCTCCATGGTGCATGTGATAACTATGTAATGCTATAGTATAGCATACTAGTTAGGTAGAAGTTCTAATCCAAGACATGGCAACTGTGTGTGTGTGTGTGTGTGTGTGTGTGTGTGTGTGTGTGTGTGTGTGTGTGTGTGTGTGTGTGTGTGTGTGTGTGTGTGTGTGTGTGTGTGAAACATACACACACAGATATGTGGGGAAGAGTGAGACAGACAGTGACAGAGAGATTTCCATCAGGAGGCCTGTCCCACCTACCACACATACAATTGGCCAATATCACATGATGTGCCAATGTCAATCATTGTAGACATTTGCTTTTGGTAGCCCTCAGCCCTAAGGTGTCTGTGGTGTTTGTCATAACTATGTAACATGATAGTACAAATCAGTATTCATCTAGAATTTGTATAGCCAGTCCTGTCAAATGTAAAGTTGTATGTGACTGAGTGTTGTGTGTATGTTTCCAGAGGAATGGTTTATGGCCCATTCACACACACTGCACTTCCCATTGCCCATGTTAGCACTCATGCTGATGTCAGTGACCTTGAAATAATCCTCTGGCCAACCCTCAACCCCATAAGCTCTGTGGTGCTTACAATAACTGCATAATACTATAGTGTAATGTACTAGTTAGGTAGGAGTTCTAATCCCAAATGTGAAACTGTGTGTGTGTGTGTGTGTGTGTGTGTGTGTGTGTGTGTGTGTGTGTGTGTGTGTGTGTGTGTGTGTGTGTGTGTGTGTGTGTGTGGAGATTAATGATTTTGAGGCCATTCACAGTCATTACACCTCCCTTTGCCCTACTGTAGCAATCCTGCTGATGTCAGTCACCTTGAAATACCCCTTTGGAGAAGGGCCAGCCCTATAAGTTCCATGGTGCATTTGATAACTGTGTAATGCTATAGTATAGCATACTAGTTCATAGGTTCATAGGTAGGTACTAGGCTATCGGCCCTGGGGCCTATACAAGCCTAGCCAAAAAGGTACCCTGGCTTTTGCCACCCAAGAAAATTATTTTCCTGTGCCACTGTTGAGCAGAGCCACAGAGTTGATCCCCGGGGTGAATTTCCTATTTCCCATCCAATCATCAAGATTTTTCTTAAAAGAGTGCTAATGAGGAGCTTTGTTTGAGATAGACAGGTAGTTTATTCTAGAGTATGGGAAGTCTTTGGGACAGGAATCTATCCCTCCGGCATGTTCTGTTTAATGTGGTGACAAGGTTTAGGTCCATAGAGCATGTAGCTCGGAGGGACTGGGATTTCTTTAAGTGGAGCATGTTCAACAGCTCTGGGTTTGACATAGCTTTGTATGTTAGGCAGAGATCACCTCTGAGTAGGTGATATGCGACGGAGTAAAGCTGGAGTTTTTTGAGACCATCTGTGTAGGGCATCTGTTTGAGGCTGGTAATCCTCTTTGTGAGGTATTTCTGCGGCCTTTCCAGTTGTTGTAGATGTCTTGTGAGGTACATACCAAAAGAGGCGTTGTGCTCTATAATGGGTCTGATGAGTGATGAGTAGAGGGGATCAATGACCTCTTTTTTTCTGGATGAGAAACCTTTTGTGATGAGGTGTGCCTCGTAGAAGGATTTCCTGACTACTGTGGCGATGTGATTATCAAAGGAGAGACTACTGTCCACCTGTGTCCCAAGGTCTCTTATCACACTTTCGGTGTTAAGTATACTACCGCCTATGTTGTAGTTCATAGGTTCATAGGTTCATACTAGGCTATCTGCCCTAGGGCATTTATAAGCCTAGCCAGAGTATGTTTGGCTTTCGCCACCCATTTTAAATTAATTTTGCTATGCCCTTTTTCGAGGTTAGTATACTGTGCCTCTGTCTAACAGTGACACAGAAGTGATACCTGGGGTAAACCTATGATCTCCCATCCACTCATCAAGATTCCTCTTGAAAAGAGTCAATGAGGGACTCTGCCTAACCTGGACTGGGATTTTATTCCAGAGTGAAGGGAGCCTCTGGGTTATGAATCTGTCCCTCCAGCATGTCCTATTTATTTCAGTGCTGAGGTTCAAGTCTCGAAGGTAGCTCGATGAGATTTGGATTTTGAGGTGCAGCATGTCCCTAAATTCCAGGTTGGACATGGCCTTATACGCCAGGCACAGGTCACCTCTGAGCAGGCGGTATGCCACTGAGTAGAGCTGGAGTTTCTTTAACCGGCAGCATATGGCATCTGTTTGAGCCCTTTGATCCTCTTGGTGAGGTACTTTTGGGGTCTTTCCAGTTGCTGCAGGTGTTTGGTAAGGTACATCCCAAAAGGCGCATTGTACTCAATTATGGGGCTGATGAGGGATGAGTAAAGAGGCACGATGACCTCCCCTAATCTAGATGTGAATCCCTTCATGATTAGGTGGGCTATATAAAATGTTTTTCTAACCACTTTGGCCACGTGGTTGTCAAATGAGAGATTGCTATCAACTTGGGTCCCCAGGTCCCTAATTACTTCTTCTGTACTTAATGGATTACCACCTATGTGGTAATTTGTGGGCACTTTGTTTTGCCAAAGGATGACTATACACTTTTGGCTTAGCTTGAGGCCATGACTCTGGCACCAGTTGTCTGTTTCTATGAGGCCCTTTTGGAGGATGCTTGTGTCGGCTGGAGAGTCGATTATGGCCAGTTTGCAGTCATCTGCGAACTTGGTCAGCCACAGTCCTTCCGTGTTGGCCTGTACCTCCGAAATATATACCAAACAAGAGAGGTCCCAGGACTGAGCCTTGTGGGACGCCACTTGTAACTGGTTTGGAGTCTGACATGGCTACAGCAATTCTAACCATGTGGGTTCTGTCCTTGAGCCAGTTTGCAACCCATCTAGTGACATAGGGGTTTATATTTAAGCTGGTGAGCTTATCTATAATGCCCAGTGGGGTATTGTATCGAAGGCTTTGAGGTCCAGATAGGCTGTGTGGACCACCTTCCTTCGTCAATGGCCTTGGTGACTGTTTCAAAGAAGTCAACCAGGTTTAAGAGGCAGGATCTGCCCTTAACAAAGCCAAACTGGGTAGGATCCAGTGTCTGTAGGTCCCCAATATCTTTATTTATGAGGTCCATGATGATCCTTTCCATAGCTTTGCAGACCAAGCTAGTCAGGCTTATAGGGATAGTTTCCAGGGTCCGTTGAGGCACCACCTTTGTGGAGAGGGACCACTGTTGCTGTACGCCACTCTTTGGGTACATATCCTGTAGTAAGGCTGAGATTGAACAGTAGTTTTATGTTTGGGTTTAGCTCTTCTTGGAGTTCATGTAGGACAGCCTGGGACACCGCCTGGTCCCATTGATGCTGTGTTTTTGCTTTGAGAGGCTCCCACCTGAGCATCTGAGATGTCAGGGGCAGCACTCTGCTGGGATAGATATTTGCCCTTTGGTGGGGAGGGGAGAAGTTTGAGCTGAACCTGTCAGCTAGGATGTTGGCAATGTCTGTGGGATCAGTGTATTTTTTATCATTTTGGACTAATTCTGAGCATATCTGGGAATTCCCACCCAGGTTCCTAACATAACTAAAGAAAGCCTTGTGATTATCCTTAGTGTACTGTGCAATTTTTCTCAAGCTGGCCTTTGACGCTTTTATGAGTGCCCTTAGTTTTTGCTAATACTGATCAGAGATGCCTTCCTTATTGGGATTTTGCTCTATCATGTAGTAGCTTCCTCCTTCTATTGTATAGTTTGTTTATGGCTGGGGTCCACCAGACAGGTCGTCTGCCTTTGGAGGATTGGGTCTTGGTTTTATTTGGGATTGCCTGATCCATGCATTCCTGAAGGTGTTCATAGAATGCATTTATAAAGGATTCTGCAGTCTGGCGTATTTTCCACAGGCCCGGGGTTTTGAAGGATTCCACCTCGGTTTTGAGGAGTGTGAAATTTGCTTTAGAGAAGTTTTCACTGTGGTTTTCTGGGCAGGGGTGGGGATGTGAATATCCAGTGAGAACAGTTTATGGTCTGATCTTACCAGTGAGGATACACTTCTGGTCTGGAGCATAGAGTCCCCATGTTGGTGATGATCAGGTCCAGTATGTTTCCCCTCTTGTGAGAGTGGTAACAAGTTGTTCCATAGCATTTGAGTTTATGAATTCTAGGAACCTTTGGGCAAGGGTGTTGGAGCTAGAGTAATGCTCCCAATCTATGTTTGGGTAGTTGAAGTCGCCCAATATAATGGTGTTCGGAGAGACCTTCATATTTTCCAGTGTTCTCAGGAAGGCCGAGTGAGGTTCCTGGGTTTGGGAGGGTGGTCTGTAGCAGGCTATAAACTGGAAGGCAGTTTTACCCACTGTTAGTTGCACATGGATAGTCTCCGATGCTTTGCTTTTGCCACCAACCTGGAGGTGTGGGTATCTTTGATGACCCTCCTTTGTGGTTCGGTCCAAGTTTAAAAGCATGGTATGAGGTATAACCTGGTAGTGCTGGGGTGCTCTCGACCCTGAACCAGGTTTCTGTTACTGCACAGATATCGATGTTCTCCATGCTAAGGAGAGTTTTGAGTGCGTGCATCTTGAGGTTTAGACTTCTAGCGTTGAGTAGCATTACTCTTAGTTTCTTATCCCTTGTGATACCTATGGAGGTGGGTTTGTCTTTTGAGCCTTGCCTAAAAAGGCACTATGGGGGTAGCAAGAGCCTTTGCCAATATCCAAAGCCCAGGGTGACAGGTGCAAGCCTTCCCTAGCAAAGCATCGTGGCTTGTCGTGCATATCATCCCAAGCTGATAGGCATTGGATCCCCTTTGAATGACACCAATACTTAAGCCAATTGTTGAAATTGATCATCTTGTCTTCATACTGTGGCATCATTCTTGGTGAGGGTAAGATGCTACTCAAGGTCAGGGTCATACCAGCCTGGGCTACATGCTCAGAGAGCTCCTCTATGTCTCTTTTCATGTAGTCCAGGGAGGTGTCTCAGGTCATTCACACCAGCATGGACAATGACTGAGTCATATTTGTACTTGCCTTGGAGTGACCTGAGTGCTTGTGTTATGTGGCAGATCCTAGCGCCAGACAGGCTGCTCACCGTGACCTTCTCCTTGTTCAGCCTGGTGAGTGGGACGTCAGTGTGCCTGACAATAGAGTCACCTATTACAAGTGTATCAGGTGTGTTGTTTAGCCTTAAGGGCTGTGACTGTTCGGCACACTGGCTTTGTGAGATATGTGTTGCACGTGTTTTTTTTGGGGGTAGCGGTTGCTTGGGTGTCTGCTTTGGAGGTCTCTGCTGCTTAGACAGATCTTTATTTAGAGCCTCCGAGTATGTTGTTGTGTGATTATGTGTTTGGTTTGCTGTCGTGGTAGGTCTATGTGAGACTGGAATTGTAGTGAGTGTGGTTTCCTTCTCCTCCTGACTGGTTTTGCCAGTACTGAGTTGAGAGAGCTTAGCCTCCAGTTTGGCTATATGGTTGCATCTCTCACATGTGTTGGAATTTGTTGGGAGGAGGAGAGGGTTGTCTGTGTACATGAGGCAGTTGTAACATTGCCTCAAGATTCCCATATTCACCAGCTGGACCAGAGAGGAGATTGGAGTTTTAATCCAAGACATGGCAACTGTGAAACTGTGTGTGTATGTGTGTGTGTGTGTGTGTGTGTGTGTGTGTGTGTGTGTGTGTGTGTGTGTGTGTGTGTGTGTGAAACATACACACACAGAGATGTGGGGAAGAGGGAGACAGACAGCAACAGAGAGATTTCCATCATGAGGCCTGTCCCACCCACCACACATACAATTGACCAATATCACATGATGTGCCAATGTCAATCATTGTAGACATTTGCTTTTGGTATCCCTCAGCCCTATAGTGTCTGTGGTGTTTGTGATAACTATGTAACATGATAGTACAAATCAGTATTCATCTAGAATTTGTATACCCAGTTTTGTCAAATGTAAAGTTGTATGTGACTAAGTGTTTTGTGTGTGTTTCCAGAGGAATGGTTTATGGCCCATTCACACACACTGCACTTGCCATTGCCCATGTTAGCACTCATGCTGATGTCAGTGACCTTGAAATAATCCTCTGGCCAAGCCTCAACCCCATAAGCTATGTGGTGCTTGCGATAACTGCATAATACTATAGTGCAATGTATTGGTTAGGTAGGAGTTCTAATCCCAAATGTAAAACAGTGTGTGTGTGTGTGTGTGTGTGTGTGTGTGTGTGTGTGTGTGTGTGTGTGTGTGTGTGTGTGTGTGTCTGCGTGTGTGGAGATTAATGATTTTGAGGCCATTCACAGTCATTACACCTCCCATTGCCTTTCTTTAGCAATCCTGCTGACGTCAGTCACCTTGAAATACCCCTTTGGAGAAGGGCCAGCCGTATAAGCTCCATAGTGCATGTGATAACTGTGTAATGCTATAGTATAGCATACTAGTTATATAGGAGTTCTAATCCAAGACCAAGACATGGTAACTGTGAAACTGTGTGTGTGTGTGTGTGTGTGTGTGTGTGTGTGTGTGTGTGTGTGTGTGTGTGTGTGTGTGTGTGTGGAGATTAATGATTTTGAGGCCATTCACAGTCACTCCACCTCTCATTGCCCTACTTTAGCAAGCCTGCTGATGTCATTCACCTTGAAATACCCCTTTGGACAAGGGCCATACCTCTAAGCTCCGTAGCATGTGAGATAACTGTATAATGCTGTAGTGTAACATACTAGGTAGGTAGGAGTTCTAATCCCAGACATGGACACTGTGTGTATTTGTGTGAGAGTGTGTGTGTGTCCTTGATAATACCTGATATTATGGACATTCACACTCACTAATCTCCCCTTATCCCTCCATTAGCACTGCTGCTGATATTAGTCACCTTCAAATATACCTGTGAAGAACTCTCCAGCATGTAAGCTCCATGGTGCGTGCCATAAATGTGGAACAATGGAGTAGCAGTAACTACACTGGTATGGGTTTGAATCTCATCTGTGGCAAGTGTTTGTGTGTGTACCTCAAAGATTTTGGCCTCATTTTTACCCAGTACACATCTCACAGCCTGACTTTAGCAGAGCTGCAGATATCATTCACCTTAGAAGTACCTGTTTCCAACCCTAACCCATGTCAGGTCAGTGGTGCATGTGGTAAATGTGTAACATAATGGTCCATAAAGATTGTTAGATAGAGGTTTGAACCTCACCCCTGGCAAATGTAAATGTGTGTTTAATTGTAAATTATTTTTAGGATCTCTCACCCACTACATCACCTAGTGCCAGTATTTACAAGGGCTGGTGATGTTCCTCACCTTAGAAGTACCTTGGGACAACATCCACCCTATAAACTCCTTGGAGCATGTGATAAATGTGGTACACTATAGTAGCAATACATAGGTAGGTAGGAGTTTAAATCTTCATCCTGGCAAGTGTGTGTGTGTGTGTGTGTGTGTGTGTGTGTGTGTGTGTGTGTGTGTGTGTGTGTGTGTGTGTGTGTGTGTGTCTGTCATCAGTATCCTGTGTGGAGGTTACTGTGATTGTGTAATAACAGGATGCATTGTATGGTGGGTTTTGCTAAATTATTATGTTGAGGACCTAGTATATGTCACAATGTCCACCTTACAAGGACAACAGATGTCAAACACCAGAGAGGCTGGTGTACACAATCCATAGCCCTACATGTGACATTATGGATTGGTGAACAATATAAGCAACCCTTCTTTTACTTAGAGAACACTCTCCACTCATGTCTTATACACAAACACACTTGGCTAGGCAACAACCACTATATTGGTAGTTCCCTGCATATTGCCTCACATATAGTAACCACTGTGTCATTGCAGTGGACTACACTGTGCCACTGACATCAAAAAGTATTGTGATGTGTTACATCTCCTGACTGAGTGTGTTCTATCCAGCAAGTAAAAGGACATGGCACCCTGTTCCATCCCTGCAGTAGGCAAATAAGTGCTTACAGTGGCCTTTTTGCTATGTTCCCCACTGGACACCTGCAACAACTGTAGAGTCTGCAAATGTCACCCACAAAGGGAATACCATGCCTTATACACATGTTCTGTATGGACAGATACCACGAACTCCACTGAATACCTGTATCATGATGTCAATATAGGTGCAAGCACAATCTCAGTTCCATAGCCAGGTCTCACCAAATGAGGTTATGAATGTTACATCAGAAGATAACAATTTGTCCACACAACATGCCCCAGATACCTCAAGTACACTTCCACACATCAAAGAACATGCATGTGGGACATGTGCACAACCCAGACACTGTCCATGTTATGGAATATAGATCACATACATGGGAAGTAATGCACATCACTAGCCACCCACAATAGTAAACCAGATGAGTTGATGGTGAATACAATACCCACCCGTGGGGACCACTCCAGGGACTACACCCCTGAGCCACACTGGAGACTATTGTCATGTGGCCTGATGCCAAGGTATTCCCTTTTCCTAGCCTTGTACAGCCTTAAGGCCCATTCACCTACTACACACCTGTGAAGCAATGAACCTATGCATCTCAGTAATGGCAAGTGTGTGTGTGTGTGTGTGTGTGTGTGTGTGTGTGTGTGTGTGTGTGTGTGTGTGCCTGCTGATGTCATTCACCTTGAAATAACCCTTTGGCCATGCTTCACCATATAAGCTCTGTGGTGCTTGCAATAACTCTGTAATACTGTAGTGTAACAAACTAGTTAGGAAGGAGTTCTAATCCTGACCCTGCCAACTGTGATAATGTGTGTGTTTCCCTGAGAGAGTGGGTGTGTGTCTTCATTGACACCTACTTTTGTGGACATTCACACTTACTACACTTCCCTTACCCCTCCTTTAGCACTGTTGCTGATGTTATTCACCTTCAAAGATACCTTTGGACAACTCTCAAACATGTAAGCTCTGTGGCGCATGCAGTAACTGTGTAACACTGTAATAACAATACATAGTCAGGTAGGAGTTTGAAACTCAATACTGGTAAGTGTGTGATTGTGTGTGTATCATCAGTATCCTGTTGGGGTGATT
>NC_056727.1:170459842-170477342 GCF_019279795.1 Protopterus annectens
CAATGGGTTGCTAAATGGCTTACTGATAGAACCCACACTGTAAAAGTAGCAGACTCCAAATCCAGCTCCAGACAAGTGACAAGTGGAGTACCTCAGGGTTCAGTCCTGGGGCCACTCTTGTTTGGCATCTACTTCTCTGAAGTACAGGTCAACACTAAGGGACTCTGGCTAACAAAGTTTGCAGATGACTGCAAATTGGGAGCAATTATTGAATCCCAAATGATGTGGATACTCTACAAAAGCCTTACAGAAACAGATGCTTGGTGCCAGAGCAATGGGCTCAAGCTCAATGCCAAGAAATGTATTGTTATCCCCTTTGGGAAAAAAACATGTATCCATGAATTATAATATAGGTGGCAGTACACTAAACACAAAAAGTGTGATAAGAGACTTGGGGATACAGGTGGACAGTGGTCTCACCTTCGATAACCACATCGCCACAACAGTCAGGAAATCCTTCTGTGGCACACCTCATCACGAAGGGATTTTCATCCAGAAAAAAAGGAGGCAATTGTCCCACTGTACTCATCCCTCATTAGACCCATTATAGAATACAATGCCCCATTTGGTATGTACCTCAAGACATCTGCAACAACTGGAAAGGCCTCAGAAATACCTCACTAAAAGAATCACATGCCTAAAGCAGATGCCCTACGCTGACCGCCTTAAAAAACTCCAGCTATACTCTGTCGCATATCGTCTACTCAGGCGATCTCTGCTTAACATACAAGGCCATGTCAAACCCAGAGCTGTTGGACATGCTACACTTAAGAAATCCCAATCCTCAGAGCTACATGCTCCAGGGATCTAAACCTTGTCATCACAATAAACAAAACATGTTGGAGGATAGGTTCCTGACCCAGAGACTCCCAGACTCTGGAATAGATTGCCCATACATGTCAAGCAGAGTGCCTCTTTGGACCTCTTCAAGAGGAACCTTGACGATTGGATGGGAGAAAGGAAATTCACCCCAGGGATCACGTCAGTCGCCCTGCTAGACAGGGGTCCAGGAAAGTAAATAATGTGGGAAGAAATATTCAGGGAATTGTTATGGCTAGGCTTGTATAGGCCCTAGGGCTGATAGCCTAGTACTAACCTATGAACCTATGAACCTATATATATATATATAAATATATATGTGTGCATGTACATGTATAGAAATATCTACATATATATATATATATATATATATATATATATATATATACATATATATATGTATATATATCCATATCCTTGTTATGTGTAAACATGAGTGTTGTATATACCTTCCCAGATGTATCCCACCATATTTATCTGATATGTGTATATTTAGATATAACAACGTGCTGATTCAACACTATTTTCACTAACAAGTACAAAACAATTGTAGAAGTCAAATCAGTTGTTCACTACTATTCAGTATGTGTACTGAAAGATATATTTGAAAAAAACAACAAACATCTTCAAAGCTCCCATGACTCAGTGGTTAACTGCTGTGACTATCGTGCACATGGTACTGGGTACAAGGGCTGTTTATTTTGTTTCTAGGCAGAACAAGTACTGTTGGATACAGAGTGGTTAAGGCAGTTTTGATTTTTTAAGAGGATTTGCATGACGGTAAGCAATGCTAACGTACAGTTAAAAGAAAAGATGCTTATACCATGTAGGCTTCACTTACCAGTGTGCAAATGTGCTTAGCATTTATATTTAAGCAATCCTTACACTTGCTAATCATAGCTCAGCCCTGGTAAGCAGTGATCACATTCCAGTCTGATGAAATAGCAGGGTAATGATATCTGTAATAAGTGTATTTAAGTCCATGTACATATGCTTCTATGTGCTGTCATTACAGTAGCCAGGGGTGGGAGTATACTGTATAGGACACCTGAGTATATATGGCTAGTACAACAATCTTTTCTCTTTGTATGTGTTTCATACATGGGTGACATCCCAGGTTATATACAATCACACTTGCCTGTATTGTATCATTACATTACTACTGTTAACAGTGCTTTCCCAAGTAACAGTAGATTGCAGATTGTAGTACTGGAACCATATACCCCTGGATGCAAACCTGGACTCTGAGTACTGACTATCATGTTCTTGGTGTGTGAGCTGTGTGTTATTAAGTATTTGCTAGTGGATATTGATCTGATATGTGGATATTAACTGTAGACTGCTATGTGTATAGGACATGTCATTGAGGGCTGCTGTCATGTAGCAGTGGCATACCTATCAATGTCAGACGTCTATCTGTCAAAACATTCATGCTAATGCATAACCTGTTGGCTAGCTGATTTCTGTCTGTCCTCTATACAGGTGTGCAGATGTCAGGTATCCATCTTGGCTGCTTACAGGCAATCTATGCTTGACTGACACTGACATATCTGCCCAGCTGTGTTATGAATGACACAGCTAGGAAACCCCACCCTGTATGCACCACATATCATGGATACCTCATCTAGACTACCACAGTCAACAGAACATGCTTGGTTACAGGTCTCCAACCCAGACACTGGCCATGTTATGTAATATATGCTGCATACATGTCAGTTGGAGCACCTCACTGGCCTTCTGCAAGAGAAATCCAGATGATTGGATGTTGCAGTTAACTGTCACCCTAGGGATCACTCAAGTGGCATCTTTTGATAGATGGCCTGCTGACAAATGTCAGGTGGCATGATACCAGTGTACCCACAACCCCTACTTTTCTCATCTCTCCTGGTACACACCTAGGAACACCTTCCCCTATGGACCCCAGTACTGACCAATGTGTCAGTGTGCATTACTGAGAATAACAGTGTCTGTGTGTTTGTAAACTTGTAGTTGATAATACTCTGAGAGTCTCCTCATCCACTACACCCCCATTGCCATAGTTAGAAATGGCTACTACTGTAATGGGCATTAAATGTATCTTGTTAGACTATAGTCTTCACCCTATGGGCTACCTGGAACTTGCAGTACCAGCATAACCCTGTTGTACAAATGGGTAGATAGGCATGGGTTACCCTCTGAGTCCTAGCAAGTGTGTGTATGTGTGCAAGTGTGTATATTTGTCGGATATAGCATTCTGAGGCCACATTCTCCAAATACAATACACATTGCCATACATTATAAGGGATAGTGATGTTGCTGACATTAGGAGAGCCATGACAAACCCTCACCCTACTATCCCTGTGGCATGGCCAATAAATGCATATCCCTGTAGTAGCACTGATTATATAGACAAGGGGTTGTATTGCAGTCCTGGTCAATTTGTGATTGTGGGTATGTCAGAGCATTATCATGGGTTTCAGTGAGTAAAATATCCAATATGGGGTGTGGGTGCTGGGTATACTGTCTTTACATCATGGTACCCCCAGTACATGTCCCAAGGTCCACTGTATAATGACCACTGTCACCATCAGCCATACAGGTAACTGATTACACTATCCAGCCCAGTGATGCATGTGCTGTGTGCAAATTCTCTGTAACAGAAGGGACTCACTGACAAGGTAGTTAGCACTGATAAACCCATGTCTCTCAGATGTGTCTATGACTGTTATGTGTTTGTCAATGTGTATATGACAGTATGTCATACTATGTATTGTTCATTAACACCCAGTACATCCCCCATTACCATACCGTACAAGGCCTGGTGATGTTCTTCACTTAACAAGAAACTCAGGGCACACCTCATCCTAAAAGCTGTGTGATGTGTGCAATTAAGGCCAAACACATTAGTAGCAATATGTACCTAGGCAGGGATTCTCCTCTTAGTGTTGCCAAATAAGTGTGTGTGTATGTGAAGGGATCTACTTCAGTTTGCAGAAAATACATGTCCCAGGAGGTCATTTGTCCGAGAACTGACTGGCAAGCATTAACATTTCAAAGGAATCATCTTGTGGAAATTCATTCCATCAAAACTAGTAGTAGATGTGTAAATACCCTCTTCCCCACTGTACAGCAATACTGGAGTTGGTATAATATAGCTGGGTGTGGATGTTGTGGGCACAGCCACCCTCAGTGGGGTTATTGTTGGGTGTACCCCCCCCCCGCTTAATCTGCTGTAATACTGTATAGTTTATGTTAACAGGTTAAGTAGTTGTCAATCACACTATGTGTGGTTCTACACCACCCCACACCCTCCAAAGTGGAGGGCTGTGCCACCCAGACCAGCACACCTATGTTTACCAACTGCAGGATTGCACTACATTTGGGAGGAGGGCATATACCCTATCAGTACCATCATCAATTACATTAAACTGGCAGACTGATTATTTACTGATGTGATGTTTTGCCTATTTTGTCTTGGTGGAATTACAATGGCTAAAATGAGTTCACTGCAAAATGATGTACATCCATGTGTACAGTATTCTCTGTGTATTGCATCAATACCAAAGCCTTTTGTGTGTGTGTGTGTGTGTGTGTGTGTGTGTGTGTGTGTGTGTGTGTGTGTGTGTGTGTGTGTGTGTGTGTGTTATTCATAAACATTTGATGTGTGCCACCCAGTACACTTGCCATTGTCCACTGTAGAAGGGCTGCTGACATCAGCCACCATGCACTCACCTGTATACATACCTCAGACCTATCAGTCATGTGGCAAATGCAGTAACTGTTATATAGACCTGTTACTTGTGTTCAGCTGTACCCAGGATATGACACTGTCTATGTGTTAACACAGTGCCATACCCCCTGTAGGAAACAACAGCAGACCAACATCCTGCTGACACATAGACACATACAACACAAACTGAATATATTATGAAGGCCACAATCAGTCAGTGTTAATAACAGTTATAATGCATCATGGCTGGACAGCTACACATCCTGACATGTAAGCATTAAACTTTCCAGCTGAAAACATGTTACACAGCATTACACTGCTAAACCTTAGTACATTCACTCTGTGCATCAAAACCATATTAGCATGTCCCTGCATCAATGATATGGATGACAGGGATGTGGCACATGTATCATCATATGGACATGGTGTGTTGTGGGTTTGCCAGAGACCTAGGCTGAGCCATTTGGTTGACACCATGTGTGTGTGATAGGGAGTTTTGTTATCAATTGGGCTGTACAGATGTGGTGTGTGTAGGTGTGGAGGTGCCCTAGCTGTGTTGGTAATGTGTGTGTGTATGTATGCACACAGTTCTGCCATGTGGCTGCCCTATACAGGGGCTTGTTGGACAGCTGCAGACCATACATGGTGGGGTGTACAGTTCACTGTCCAGCCACGGACACAAGAACTGTGCTTGCCAGGGGTTCCACGGGCACTATCAGGTACAAGCCCAGATATAGTACTCTCCACTGATGAAGACAAATTTCTGCTGGATCTGGGTCCCTGTTGGGACTGACCAGGACCATGTGCACATGGTCTACTGTGTTGTGGTATGTACAGCACCCCCCTGCAGTGCTGGTGCTGGTACTGCCACTACTGGAGCAGCTGTGACTTGTTGCATGTCCACGTAGTCCTCCACCTGTTGGTGTTGCTGACCTACGTCCATGTGGCTGTCGCCCTACTCACACCATATCCTCTAACACAGACATTGCACAGTCGAGGATTCCCACCATCTCATCCAACCATCTATCCAGGACCTCTGCAAAATAACGGTGGGCACCTGCAAGATCATGGATGGTGTCAAGTACAGCACAATGAGTAGCCTTCTGGATTCTCAGACTCTGCCTACTATAATGTTACATACATGCCTGTGCCTCCATGACAGCCTGAAACATGTGTCTGGTGACACCTGCTGTGGCAGTTCTGCCAGGGGCATGATGGCCAGCAGCCCTCCTATGAGCACCCCTGTACATCTGCCTGTGTGGTACCTCATCGGTCATCTGGCTATGGTTGCTGTGTACAGACACACTTGCCATAGTCACCACACTGTTCTATCCCATGCCACCACCCATCAACTGTCTCTCATCTATGGCCACTGGTGATGGGGTATGTATAGGCATTGTGACTGTGTGCAAGGATGGGGTGGAGAAAAGTGGGATGTCAACTGATGGCACAGCTTTAACCCCTAACAACCCTGCCTGTGCCTCACCATACCTATCATCATTGTCAGAGTCTGTATGGACACTAACATCAGTTTGCCTGCAGGAGGGACCCTGACCCACCTCGCCACCTGTGAGGGGAAAACAAAAACATAATTTAAGACCTGTGCATCATTGCTTACCTCTACAAACACACACACACACACACACACACACACACACACACACACACACACACACACACACACACACACACACACACACACACACACACACACACACACACACACACACTTACAGGTGAGGTGGCACAAAGATATTACACAGACCTCTCATTACCCAACAGTCAACGTGCATGACATATGGCACTCAACAGCATGCACTGCAGCTATACTCAATCCTTGTTACCAACATTATACATCTCCATGATGTATGAGTTGTGTTAGTAGGTGATGCTCCTTCCTCTGGAACACACTGCACCCCTGTACACAGTATTGCTGTGCACCTGTTCAGCACCCTGGCATGTACTGTGCACCATACCTCACGAGTGTACACACTATTGCTGAATGTGTATATGTGTGGCAGTTATCTTTGCTCTGTTGCTCATAGCCCCTATGTATTTGTCTAACACATACCTGGAATGATATGAGGACAGATGTCAGTAGTGAATGCCTGACCTCTGATTTGCAGATCTCATCATCAGCAGTGCATGTATGAGCAATAAAATCCAATTGCACTGACAACCTTCAAAGCTTACTGTGGCTATGAGGAGTGTACACACCCTTAATGACATGCCAGCCTCTTCCATGATATGCAATGGGGCCACAATACTGCATATGTTAACATTACACACACCTGATATGTGACATATGACCTGTGTAATCAAATGGAGTATCAAACAAATGTGTTAGTTGTGGAGATGCTGATTGAGATGCATACTATATGTGAGTTGCATAAGTGTGCACACCTTTAACACAATGGTTTGTTGCAGCACCTGTTAAGTGAACTACAGCAGTCACTATTCCTGGAAGGGGTATACTAGCATGGCCCATCTTCACTTGCCATTATTTGGTCACTCTGCCCTGCAAATGTCCCCCAACTCTTCCAGATTGTAAGGTCAGCTCATGTACCCAGCCCTTGGAGGTCAAACATTGCCTTCACTATTGATGTGGAGTCATGGTTATGTCTGGCACAATTCATGACCTTGACTGTGTTCAGATACTGCCATTCTTAGTGAGCTTTGGATGTATGCTTCAGTTCACTGTTGTGTTTCAGGATGACACCCCTCCCCATCCTCAGCCTTATTGTAAATACTTGACAACTATGGGCCACACATGAGTGCCATTTTGCAGTGTTCCAAATCCAGAACACCATGTCTACCAGCCTAGCTCCTGTTAATGAATAGCAAACCTAAAGATGTACACTGGCACCAGCAAGGTTTAGATGGGGTTGGTGGGCCTGATGTGGAGTGAGGTGTTGCTTGTGCACCAGATGTATCTTTATTAATACTGTCTGTAGGTTTCAGCCTTGGTCTCAGTACACCATTACACATTGCAACACATGCCTTTGGGAGACTTGATGTTATGCATATGCTACCTGTAGAGAGCCCTGGATGATGTTTCATGTGGAACAACTCTTCCATCTGATTACCCTAACCCACAGGCCACACTTATGCAGAGTCCAGGTAATTGTCGACATCTGTACTGCACAGGCAGTAATTGCTAGACATTCCTGTAAGTTCCTCAGTGTTGCTGCATGTTTCTGGGCAGCCTCCATGACTAGTTTGCAACATGTGTTGTCATCTTTCTTGGATGGGCTTCTGTTTATTTTCTACATTAATGTTGTCCCATACTTCATAGTCACATACATGACTGTCTGCACTGTTTGCCATTGTATATGCAATGGTGAGGTAAGACTATGTCTCCCACTCCTGGGTGGTACCTTTTGGATATGGGATCCATTTGATGGCTTGTAAGATGTGTGAAAAAAAACATGGCTGCATCTGTTGCAGGTGAGTGGGCAAATGTCATGAACATACTTCTTGGACAGCAGACCATTACTTGGTGTGACATTGAGGCTCTGTACCTGATGGAAGGTGAGTACTCAAGAAGAGTGAATACTTTCAGTACCTTAAAAGCTGCTTCCACAACATGCTATATGGAGTGTGTGTACACATATACTTCCAGTATTTGTTAAGGTATGTATTCCCCATATTTGTTGTCCTAACATAGCATTCCATATTACACATTCATTGCTTATGTTAGGATCACATTACAGGTTGTAAAAGGTGTGGAATGTGGTATTGTGATATGCCATTGTGTAGATCTGTAACAGTTGCCATTGTAATAGTGGTGTATACACTGTTGTAGCCACTGTATAAGGGTAATGTTTCAGACATGTTCCTACTGTAGGCCATTTGTCCCACCATTATGTTCATCTCTGTCCACACATCTTGCACTGACAGGTTGTTAGGTATACTGCAGGACTCTTACATACCCTTCAGCTGTGCCACCATAGTGACCACTGTAATGCAGTGCAGTTAACAGCAACAGTAAGTGAACATGTACAGCATGCATTATGGGTAGGTGTGTTAAATGTGTGCATGGCAAATACAATGGCCATAACATGGTGGTGTATTGGTAAACCTGAACAAAACAACTCCATATTCACCAGCTACAGACTGTTGCCCCAGCTGTATACTAGAGAGACATACATAGTTGTGTGAGAGATGTAATGTCAGTAGCCACACCTGTGGCATTGGTACAGGGTGGGAGCAGCATTTCAGTACATCAACAGTACAAACCCACAATACTAGAGAGTATGCACATCTGTTTATTACTACACTGCAGCAACAGACTATGTTGCCTGACATATGCATGAAGATACTTTACAGATGAAGATGAATAAGCAACAGTGGTCTACTAATGTGCCCTGGGGCCTTACCTGCATGCTCCTCATCCATTGTGTGGGTAGCACCCACCTCCACAATGCTATTGTCAGGTTCCTGGCTTGGCTGGTGGGCAGGTGTTCCAAGGCTGGTGAGGAGCTCCTCAGCATGTGTCAGTGGGGACTGGATGGCATGACCCCCACCTGTGGCTAGGTGGTTCCTCCTAACTGCAGCAGCATGCTGACTGGTGTGGCGGATGAGATCAGTGCAATGATGTCACGACTGCTCATAACTGCAGTTACGCAGGCCGACCTTGTTTACCTTGTGGACGAGCTCATTCCACAGGGCAGTCCTCTCCTGCCGATCATGTGCTGTGCATCCAAAGATGTTCCTGTGATGTTGTACAAGGAAGTTTATTATTATATCATTCTCCTGGGGAGAATATGCAAAGAGACGCTCACGGGGCATGGTGCCTGGAAGACATAAACAGGAAAAAAGGTCAGAAGACCTCATACTGCAAGGATATAATAGTTGTTAATTGACATCTCCCCCCCACCATATCTGCAACAATAATCTGAACACACAAATCAATGGGTATGTTTACACCAAACCTACTATTGGGACATACATCCTATAGTTCAACAAATATTGAAATGTGCTTCTATTCATGTTCCATGTTGAAACACTATCATTGGTGGTCTGTTGCTATCAATGTAACCTGCATGCCATTGTAATGGCCACTGTGGTTCCATATATGCATGTGTTCTGTTTGCTATGCAACTGTTCCAAATCTGGTATTTTGGGTTCATGGGAATATCTATGCATGCTGTTATAACTAATCCTGGATTGTGTTGACTATTACTAACCCACATATGTTCTTAAACTGCAACACAATAGCATGTTTGGGAAGGCCATTCCCAGCAGACCCACCTCTTCCACCCACCACTTCCAGGGTTGGGAGGGTAGCCTAATGGTTAAGGTGTTTGCCTTACAAATGCAAGGTGCTGGGTTTGAGTCTCACACGGGATAATTGGCCAGGCATAAAATGGCTTGCAAGGGCAGTTAGCCTAGTACTAATCTATGAACCTATGAATCTGGCCATGGCACCAGGCCACAGCATGTTTGGGAACCACCCCAGAACCTCTTCATCCACTGGTCCTGCACTGCCTTCAGGTGGAACCACCTCAGGGGATGGGGCTTGTCCCCCCCTGGGAATGGGCACAGACAGGATCCTGTCACCTGAAGTCAGGTCCAGGGTCTGGTGCATAAGGAGCTCCACAAAGAATTGTGAGATCTGCTACACCAGCTTGAGAGCCTCATGGCACAATTAGAGGATCAGCCTGCCCCTCTCTGTCAGCCCCCAGCACAGCCACATTCAGGTTCATGAAGATGCACTGGTGACTGCCCATGAGTGGGGACCTCAGTCTGACTGTTTCCATTTGGGGGCTCTTGGGCTTCCAATTTCCAAACACTCCTCCCCATCCAAGGTGTTTACCCCCCACATGTGTCATATACCACCCCTGTATGCTGTCTTGTCTGTCTTCTGACCCAACCTACCTCCCAAAATATACCTACTATCCTTTCCCTACATCCCACTCTCAACTTAACAAAAAAGCAGTCTGTTCCCAAAAAGAATTTCACATCATACATAGCTGTCCATTTTTCACCTGCTTACAACTGCTTAAAGGCGCCTTAATCACTCTGTATGCAACAGCCCTTGTTCTGGCCAGAAAATAAATTATCAGCCCTTGCAAGTGTCTAACCCAGGATCCTACACACCATAGCCACAGCAGTTTACCACTAAGCCATCTAAGCAGTAGATATGTGTAATGTTTTCTCAAACATATCATGCAGCACAGTCCTTCAACAGTAGGGAAAATGTATTTATATATATATGTGTTTGTATACATGTAGGTATACATGTGTGTATGTGTGTGTGTGTATATATATATATAGATATATATATATATATATATCTACATATATATATATATATATATATATATATATATATATATATATATATATAATATATATATATACATATATATATATATATATATATATATATATATATATATATATATATAAACACATATATATATATGTGTGTGTGTATGTGCGTGTGTGTGTGTGTGTGTGTGTGTGTGTGTGTGTGTGTGTGTATGTATATATATATATATATATATATATATATATATATATATATATACATATATATATATATATATATATATATATATATATGTATATATTTACATCTATGGAGTGCATTCAGATATTGAATCCACACTCTGAACCTCCTTAACCTCCTTTCTCCACAGCTGAACTGTTCTGCCTTGTTACAAAACAGGGCATCGCATGTGGACACAGCCTAAAATTGGGGGGATATATAGGGACAGATCATAGATATGCCTATTACAAACCTATGGTGTTTGTGCATGATACATTTCACATTACCATGACTGTTCTGAAGGTGGTGAGGTCTGAATCTCATGTGTCTATCATGACTTCTTTACTTCCACCTTCAGCTATTTGCCAAACTAATATAGCTGTTTGGAGGAACAGAACAAACACTATGATGGTTTACATCTTGTCATTCTTTGAAGATCTGCACAGTTGACAGGTATGGCCCACTGCCCCAGGGCCAGATGCTATGTCCATAGTAGTTGTTCAGCAAGACATCATTACAGCAAGTCTTGATGGCACATATAAATCTTTCAACATCCTCTATCCCATTATTACAGACCAAGTACTACATTCAATTACATGCTGACATGTTTCACATACCTGTTTTATTATTTTGCTCTCTTCTGTGTACCAGTTGGATGTCTTCCTTGTTTGTTTGTTTTTTTTTCTTTTCTTTTGTAGTATTTTTGTTTTTTAATATTATTTTTTTGTTTGTTTTTTCTCTCTCTCTCTCTCTCTCTCTCTCCACTACAGGGATCAAGCTGGTTTGAATAGGTTGCAGCATGGCTTTTGTAAGTGATGCTCATGATCAGGTGATGGCCTCTTCACCAATTGGTGTTTCCCACTTGCTAATTGCATGCAGCCAGCTGTGTAGTACTTCCAATAACCAATGTCATAGCAACCCACTACTATAAATGACTACATTGTGTGGGCATTGTCCCTTTACCTTTCCTGTATGAAACACATCCTGCTTGTATGTGGGCAGCTGTGTTACAGACAGCAGGTAGCAATACCTCTTACCAGAGGACTTGCAGACACAGGCCAACTACATGTTTGTATAAGGTTCCAGACCTAGGGACAGTGTGTGAGTATTGCTGTTCTATGCATTGAATACTGCTAATTTTACAGGGTCTGTGTATACATGCTAGTTTTGCATGGAATGCAGTCTGCTACATAGCTCTCAACTGTGGGCCTTTCCGCATGATGGCCAGACGATTGGCTGTTATGTTTTGTCTGTTCACCACACAGGTCTTGTTTATGACATATCAGTGCCATTCTCTCCATTGATTGCTATCAGTACATGGCAAAATACATTTGTGTTTCCGACTTCATATTCCTGAGTAAGGGTATGTTGCAACCAATCCTGTAACACCAGCAACTTTCACAGTGTATAACAGCAATATTGCAAATATGGCCCTGTGTTCCAGCCACTGTCCTCCACATATATACCAGGCTTTGTCCAGATGTCATGCAGTAGGAGGTTGTTAGGTAATGGCCTATCATTATTTAGTGCTGGCATTCCTGCTATCATTCCAATGATGTTGTGGACACCCACACAAATTGTGGGGTGGGTTCCATATATATAAGGGCTACAGCTGGACAAAACAGGTGTGACCCTGTACAGTCTGCAGGTCAGTGTATGGAGAACACTGTTATATGCCCTTGTAAGACATTTTATGTCAGAGGAATATTAAATGTTTTTAACCTAGGCTGTTACAACATGTGAGGGATATCAGTAATAAGAAACATTAAGGTATATGGCTGTACATTTTTATACGTTTCACCATGGGTGCAGTGGTGGGCTAGAGCTTATTGTCTTACACACAGTTCTGTTTGTCAGTGTGATAGTGACGTTTTAAGTTAAGCATTGTTATGTAACAGATGCATTTACATTGTGACAACTAATACTTTTCCCCCTAGGGGTTGAGTACAGATTGTAATTGGAGGCTGCTGAACTACATCTGTAATTAAGTGTTGATTGATTCTCATCTTCAAGGCAAGTGTGTTTTTTTTTACTCTTGTACTACTTGAAGGCTTTAGCCTAGACAGCAAATTATGTTATGTTTTGCAGATTACTGTATCCTATGTTTTGTTTGAGAGTTGTACTAATCAGTTATTATGTATTTCAAACACCTAACTGCTATAAGAAATGGCATAAACAACTGAAATAGTACACAAATAAACATTTCTATGTATGCAAACTTGTGTGTGGTGTCCTGTCCTTTGCATTGTGTGTGGGTATATGTTTCATGCAATAATTCTCATTTGTAGGAAAGAATCAGACACTGGCCATTTGAAAAGGTGGCAGCTGTAGGAATAATGGCTGTTTGATATGCTGTGCACCCCTCTCTCTCTCTCTCTCTCTCTCTCTCTATATATATATATATATATATATATATACTCTTTTTATATATATCTATAAGTAGTTTTATATTTATATGTGTATGTATGAATGTATATATATATATATATATATATATATATATATATATATATATATATATGTGTGTGTGTGTGTGTGTGTGTGTGTGTGTGTGTGTGTGTGTGTGTATGTATCATTGGAATGTTTACTGCTTCCACATTGTACATTCCCTATGGTAGACTGACTGTTCTGCATGATATGTTACAGAAATCATCCTGACATCTTATAGCTGAGATAGCTTGCTGTTAACTTGTTGTGGCTATGTTGTGTAGGGTCCTGGGTTCAAGACTTGCAAGTGCTTTTTATTGTGTTGCAAGGCAGATCAGTTCAGCGGTGGAGGAAGGAATAATGGTTATAATTACAAGAGATCCCTATTTTGGGCCCCTTTAACAATGCCTCTGGTCAGATGTTTTGCAGTGAAGAGGTTCAGAGTAGGGATCCAATGTGCGAATGCAATATACATAACCCACGCACTCAGGTCACTCCACAAGTACAAATATGACTCTGTCATTGTCCATGTTGGTGTGAATGACCTGAGACATACCTCCCTGGACTACATGAAAAGAGACATGGAAGAGCTCTCAAATCTCTTAGCCCAGGCAGGTATGACCCTAGCCCTAACTAGCATTCTGCCATCACCTCGAATGTTACCACAGTACAAGGACAAAATGATTGACTTCAACAATTGGCTGAGCTTCTGGTGTCATTCTAAGGGGATCCAGCATCTGTCTGCTTGGAATGACATGGTCGACAGACCACGATGCTTTGCCACAGATGTCCTGCACCTGTCACCCCTGGGATTCCGGATACTGGCTAAGACTCTTGCTGCCCCTATAGTGCCTTTTTAGGCAAGGTTCAAATTACAAATTCACCACAGTAACAGGAACAAGCAAGCAAAAACTGAGGGTAATGCTACTCAATGCTAGAAGTCTAAATCTCAAAATGCACTCACTCGAGGCACCCCTTAAACTGGAGAACATCGATATCTGTGCAGTGACTGAGACCTGGTTCAAGGCTCCAGAGAGCACCTCTGCACTACCAGGCTATAACTCATACCACACATTTCAGCCATGTAACCTGGACCGAAACACCAAAGGCGGAGGTGTGTCCATATTCATTAAGGATATCCACACCTCCAGGCTAGTTGCTCAGCATAATGCATCCGAGGTTATCCAAGTGCAACTAACTCTGGGCAAAACTGCAACTGAAATTGAAGCTTGCTACAGATCCCCACCATGCCCCAGGATTCCCACTCCTCTTTTCTTGATGTACTGGAAAATATTAGGGTTCAACCAAACACCCTAATAATGGGCGACTTCAACTACCCCACCATTAACTGGGAAAACTACTTGTTTACCAACTCCTTAGCTCAACGCTTTCTGGAATAAATAAACTCCAATGCCCTGTATCAACTTATCCACACCCCCACCAGGGGCAACAATATCGTAGACATAGTCATTACCAACATGAGTGACCAATGATCCACACATGAAGTCAAATCCTCGTTGGTCCGATCCGATCATAAGCTAATCACCCTTGATATCCACATCCCACCACCATCCCCCATTAAGGAAACCACGGTAAAAAATTTCTCCAAAGTCAACTTCATGCTTTTTTAGAAGAAGTGGTGAACTTCATGACACCCATACAGATGGACAATACAGTTACAACTGATAAATCCTACACAAATGCACTCTATAAGCACTTACACGAGTGCATGGATCGGGCTATCCCAAACAGAACCAAGACACTATACTCCAAAAAAAGGAAGCCAATTGGATGGTCCCCTGCCATAAACAAACTGTACAACAGAAGGAAGAAACTGTTGCAAAAGAGAGTAAAATCCCATGAGTGGAGGAGCTCCTTGGTCAGCCTCAGTAAGAAGCTGAGATCCCTTATAAGATCCTCCAAAGCTAGCTATGAAAACAAAATCGACACTAATTCTAAGGACAACCACAAAGCATTCTATAGCTACATCAAGAATCTCAATGGCAACACCCAGATCTGCTCTGAGTTACAGCACAAAGGCAAGAAATTTACAGAACCAACGGATATTGCCAACATCCTGGCAGATAGGTTCAGTGCTAACTTTACCCTGCCCTCACCCCCTAAAGGACCCATATCTATACAGGAAGAATGCAGAGTCCCTGTAATCACAACTACGCAGGTAAAAGCTGCACTCTCTAAAGCCAAAAACACAGCATCCATGGGACTGGACAACATCCCCAGCTGTGTTTTACATGAACTTCAGAATGAACTGGCTCCCCACTAAAGCACCATGTTCAATAATAGCCTTGCATCAGGCTTTGTGCCCACTAAATGGCGCACAGCAACAGTTATCCCACTCCACAAAGGGGGAGCCACCACTGATCCTGGGAATTATTGAACTATTAGCCTGACGAGCCTGGTCTGCAAGGCCATGGAATGTATCATCACGGAACTCATAAACAAAGACATTGGTAACCTACAAACTCTGGATCCCACCCAATTCAGGTTTGTGAAAGGCAGATCATGCCTCCCAAACCTGATTGACTTCTTTTCTGGCAGTCACCAAAGCCGCAGATGAGGGTAAGGTGGTTCACACAGCCTATCTTGACCTCGCCAAAGCTTTTGACACCATCCCCCATTCTGGCATTATAGCTAAACTCACTAAACTAGGTATAAATCCCTATGTCACAAGATGGGTTGCCAACTGGCTCACTGACAGAACCCACACTGTAAAAGTTGCAGACTCCAAATCTGACATCAAAGCAGTGACAAGTGGAGTACCACAGGGTTCCGTCATGGGACCTCTCCTGTTTGGTATCTACTTCTGTGAAGTACAGGCTAACACGAAAGACCTCTGGCTAACGAAGTTCACAGATGACTGCAAACCAGGAGCCATAGTCAAGTCCTCAAATGATATGGACATCCTACAGAAGGGGCTCACTGAGACAGATGCCTGGTGTCAGAGTCATGGCCTCAAGCTCAATGCCAAAAAGTGCAGTGTCATCCCCTTTGGTAAAAACTCTGTACCCATGAACTACCACATAGGCAGCAATCTACTTAACACCAAATGCATGATAAGAAACCTTGGGACCCAGGTGGACAGTAGTCTCTCCCTTTGATAGTCACATTGCCTCAGTAGTCAGGAAGTCCTTCTATGTGGCACATCTCATCATAAAAGGGTTCTCATCCAGGAAAAAAGAGGTCATTGTTCCCCTCTACTCGACACTCATTAGACCTATTATAGAGTACAATGCCCCTTTTGGAATGTACCTCACAAGATATCTGCAGCAGCAGGAAAAGCCACAGAAGTACCTCACAAAGAGGATTACTGGCCTCAAACAAATGCCCTACACTGACCGCCTCAAAAAACTCCAGCTTTACTCCGTAGCATACCACCTACTCCGAGGTGATCTCTGCCTAACATATAAAGCTATGTCAAACCCAGAGCTATTGGACATGCTACACCTAAAGAAATCCCAATCCCTCCAAGCTACATGTCACCACAATAAACAGTACATGCTGGAGGGATACATTCCTGTCCCAGAGACTTCCTATACCCTGGAACAGGCTACCCATCTATGTCAAGCAAAGTTCTTCATTAGCACTCTTCAAGAAAAATCTTGATGAGTGGATGGGAAAAAGGAAATACACCCCAGGGATCACTTCTGTGTTTCTGCTTGACAGTGGCACAGGAAAATAACTTTATTGGGTGGCGTAAGCCAGGGAACCTTGTTGGCTAGACTTATGTAGGCCCTTGGGCCGATAGCCTAGTATCTACATATAAACCTATATATATATATATATATATATATATATATATATATATGTATATATATATATATATATATATATATATATATATATATATATATATATATATATATATATATATATATATATATATATGTATATATATATATATATATATATATATATATATATATATATATATATATATATATATATATATATATATATATATATATATATATATACATATATATATATATATATATATATATATATATATATATATATATATATATATA